>NC_091355.1:11620114-11750114 GCF_038502225.1 Cherax quadricarinatus | reverse complement strand
CAGAATACTCCTTTAGCATACCTCTTCACCACAACCCTTCAGCATACCTCTTCACCACAACCCTTCAGCATACCTCTTCACCACAACCCTTCAGCATACCTCTTCACCACAACCCTTCAGCATACCTCTTCACCACAACCCTTCAGGATACCTCTTCACCACAACCCTTCAGCATACCTCTTCACCACAACCCTTCAGCATACCTCTTCACCACAACCCTTCAGCATACCTCTTCACCACAACCCTTCAGCATACCTCTTCACCACAACCCTTCAGCATACCTCTTCACCACAACCCTTCAGCATACCTCTTCACCACAACCCTTCAGCATAACCTTTCACCATAATCCATCAACATTCCCTTCAGCATACTTTTCAGCCTCACCCTTCAGCATAACCCTACAAAATACCCTTCAGTGTAACCATTCAGCATATCTCAAGAATAACCCTTCAACATATTTAATAACCATATTCCATAACTGTCTCCCAGTATAATCCTTCAGCATATCTCTCCAGTATAATCCTTTAGCATAGCCCTTCAGACTGTGTTCTTCTCAGAGACTATGTTCTCGCAGACTGTTCTTAGAGACTATGTTCTCGCAGACTGCTCTTCTCAGAGACTATGTTCTCGCAGACTGCTCTTCTCAGAGACTATGTTCTCGCAGACTGTTCTTCTCAGAGACTATGTTCTCGCAGACTGTTCTTCTCAGAGACTATGTTCTCGCAGACTGTTCTTCTCAGAGACTATGTTCTCGCAGACTGTTCTTCTCAGAGACTATGTTCTCGCAGACTGTTCTTAGAGACTATGTTCTCGCAGACTGTTCTTTTCAGAGACTATGTTCTCGCAGACTGCTCTTCTCAGAGACTATGTTCTCGCAGACTGCTCTTCTCAGAGACTATGTTCTCGCAGACTGTTCTTCTCAGAGACTATGTTCTCAGAGACTACCGTTGTTCACAAGTCTCTCCAGTAATTGCTACAGATAACGACCGCTCGTTATATCAGATATCTTTTACGATAATTTTAAGATCTTTAGCGAATATTTCCGATATCTCTAAGATATCTCTGATATTTCAAAGATATATCCCGAATGTATCTTTAAGGTATCTCTAGTAATCCGTGAGATATCTCTAAGATATCTGTGATATATCTCTACGGTAGCATCTGCCATATGAGTCATGTAACCCAAATTAAAAAAAAATAATTTAACTCCATTTTTACAAAAATAATTTAGGCCTATTTTGTAGAACCTAAAGTAAGGTAAAGATTGTGTTGAGGAGACACTGAAGAATTAGTGAAAATTTTATACGTAATTCTAATGGAATTTTAAAAGTTTTAGTGGTTTATATATTAATAAAACTCAAGTTTGAGTTCGTTTTGTTTACATTTGTTTTATTTATTGTGTGTGTGTGTGTGTGTGTGTGTGTGTGTGTGTGTGTGTGTGTGTGTGTGTGTGTGTTTTTGTGTAAATATTTGTGTCTCAAGGTGGACTCTATCAAGTCAATAGTCTTGATAATTCCCTAGAGTGGGCGAAACATCGTCCCGGTAACTGCGTGTTCTACATAGGTCTCTTGCTCCATCCTTTCGCATTTGATATTTAAATATATATTTTCAACTCAGTCTGAACTGAATATTTGTCTTGTGTCCGTTTTCTCATTATTTATGTCCTTTAATCTTCTTTGCTTCTTCCAAAAGTCTTATTCATCAGGATCTACCTTATTCTTGTAAATTTGCATGTGTGTTCACCTTCTTTCAGCTCCTGTAAAGACGTCGTTGCTGAAGCTTCAGTTGCCTCTATGTAACATACTTGGCTTTGTTCCTAGTTCAGTTTAAGGGTCTGAACGCTTCTCACAACCAATGACAATAAATACTTTTAGTCACTAGGTGTGTGTGTGTGTGTGTGTGTGTGTGTGTGTGTGTGTGTGTGTGTGTGTGTGTGTGTCCATGTGCGTGTGTTTCACGTGTACATACTACTCGTGTACATAAAATTTATGTTGTCTGATTCAATAAAAAATCTTTCTACAAATCTTTTTGTTTTTCACTCTCCTAAACGAACATTTATGAGGGCAAAACCTAGAATTAAAATCTAATGATATAGATGCACTTATGTTGATTATACACAGTAATTAAAGCAATGTCTACAACAAAAAATAACTTAAACTGAATAGGAAATTAAAAACAGGTGTTTGTATAATTATATTTTTGATGTGTATACACTGAGTAGCAGTGAGTTTATCTTAATGTGTATACACTGAGAGCAGGTATGTATGCACAGAACAGCAGTACCCGGGGGTATGGGGAAACACGGCTTAGCTTCGGCTAAGCGCCCATACTTATCACAGGTCTAGTCTCGTGGTACAGTACCGTGGACTCTGATAAAGAGTTAGCAGGTTCGAGTCCTGCTGTGGACGTAGAGACAATGAAAAATAATTAAGCCTGTTTCCGAATTGTTAAGCATATATATATATATATATATATATATATATATATATATATATATATATATATATATATATATATATATATATATATATGTCGTGCCGAATAGGCAGAACTTGCGATCTTGGCTTAAATAGCAACGTTCATCTTGCCATATAAGACAAGCGAAAATTTGTGTATGCAATAATTTCGCCAAAATCATTCAGAACCTAACGAAAAAAATATATTTCACTGTGTTTGTTTAGTAATAATTTATGGTAAACAAATTTAAAAAATATATAGTTGGGTTAGGCTAAAATAAATTGTTCTTGTTATAATAAGGTTAGGTAAGTTTTCTAAGATTCTTTTGGTGCAAAATTAAAAATTTTTACTTTAACTTTAATGAAAAAAATATATCTTTAAACGTATAAGGGAAAATTTTTAGAAAGGACTTAATTTTAAATGAGTTCTTGCTAATTGACCAGTTTTACATATTCGGCACGACATATATATATATATAAAGATGCAAATTTGTGTGCGAGCGCGATAAAGCATATCATTATACTGTTTCTCTCTTTTTTTCATGCGAATTACGAAGCAGCAGAGACTCGACGTTGACTCCTTTTCAACGATTAGTTAAATTTTACTGGCAGTCGGTACGCAGTCGGGTACATAACATTCTGTAATAATCCTAACAGGTAGATTATAATCTGCCTGTTAGGATTCTGTTAGATAACAGATAATCTTCCTGTTAGAATTATAACAGAATCCTAACAGGCAGATTATAATCTGCCTGTTAGGATTCTGTTATAATTCTAACAGGAAGATTATCTGTTATCTAACATTCTTTTATAATTCTAAAAGGTAATTTATCTGGCCCGGTTGAGTTCTCAAGTTTCTAATATATCAAGACTAGTAATTTTGGCTATGTCTTAGAGAGAGAGAGAGACAGAGAGAGAGAGAGAGAGAAACTAGACAAGTTTCTGAATCGTCCACCAGCTGTCAGATCCCATTTTCTGTGAGTCTCGCGGGATACCCACCGCTGTCATGGCTGCCTTGCTTGGCATGCAGGACACGTTTGGGTGTTAACTCAGCCTCGGACAGCCTCTCATATCACTCCTGGCTGGTGCCCAGAGGATCCCCGGCACTCCTGGCACTTCCTGTCAAAGCTGCAGCTGCCTTGGATCCCGCCACCAGTCCCCAGACACCCACCAGATGCAGCCAATATTCTGAAGCTTGTTGCCTGGGAAGAAATTACCAGCCTATTCTTCGTTTTTCTTGAATTTAGAGGCTAAGAATATTTGGGGGAAAACAGGCAACCAGCAGAGGCTATCAAGTGCCTCGGGTATGCAAGACAATCAGGTTGAAGAAAGGATGGATCTGATTAGTACCTGAGGTGGTATAAACCTCGGTAATACATACTGACAAATTGGTTTAGAGACACGTCAGCAAACACTAGGACATATTTATAAAGTTTTTTGGTCCTGGGACCTTGATCACTTCTAACATACAGAGATATACATAGGCGGAGAATGAGGTGCGGGTGAAACATGGAGACTTGAGGCATGACATACTGGGATGAGGACCTGAAGTATTGAAGCAAATTCGTGGGTGACTCTGGGCAAAGGTTGGACAAACAGGTGGGTTGGAATGGTTGGTTTTTGAGAAGGACTTGCCTTGCATGGGCCAGTAAACCTTCTGCAGTGTTCCTCCATTCTTATGTTTTTTGTAATTAGCTCTTTATTAGCACTTCTGCTTTCAAGCCCCTCAGGGAAGGTTCCTTGATATTAGTGAGGGGCTCTTGATTTCGGGAATTGGATCTGTGCTCCAGTTCCCCGAATTAAGCCTGAATGCCTTCCACATCCCCCCCCCAGGCGCTGTATAATCCTACGGGTTTAACGCTTCCCCCTTGATTATAATAATAATAATCTGCTTTCAAGAGGTCAGGTTAACAGCCGTCATCGTGTATCAGGTGATTTCAACACTAAGTACTTTTCATTTACATCCCCCAATGAAAAGCAAGGGCGCCACGAGTATGCTAAGAGACAACATAATAAGTGTTCAACTGAAACCCAGTATACATAAGGGGGATTACCAATAGACCCCTGACTGTCTTTAAGAGGGAGCTGGGCAGGTACTTAGAGTCAGTATCTGACCAGCCGGGCTATGGTTCGTGCGTCAGTTTACTTGCGGCCAGCGGTAACAACCTTTTTGATCAGGCCCTGATTCACAATGAGGCCTGGGTATTCCGGGGGCGGTGACCTCCGAAACTCTCTCCAAGTATACTAACAAGTTAATAAAACACTCGCTACAGTGATAAAGTACAGCAAAGTTGCGTCCACAGAGTTACCTTCTTCAGTCAAATAAAGAAGTGACTAATGGATACAGCAGAAGCAGTGGAGAGGTAAAGATGTGATCAGTCCCTCGACCTTGCAACAGTTCCAGGTTGACCTCAACCTTGCAACAGTTCCAGGTTGACCTCAACCTTGCAACAGTTCCAGGTTGACCTCAACCTTGCAACAGTTCCAGGTTGACCTCAACCTTGCAACAGTTCCAGGTTGACCTCAACCTTGCAACAGTTCCAGGTTGACCTCAACCTTGCAACAGTTCCAGGTTGACCTCAACCTTGCAACAGTTCCAGGTTGACCTCAACCTTGCAACAGTTCCAGGTTGACCTCAACCTTGCAACAGTTCCAGGTTGACCTCAACCTTGCAACAGTTCCAGGTTGACCTCAACCTTGCAACAGTTCCAGGTTGATCTCAACCTTGCAACAGTTCCAGGTTGACCTCAACCTTGCAACAGTTCCAGGTTGACCTCAACCTTGCAACAGTTCCAGGTTGACCTCAACCTTGCAACAGTTCCAGGTTGACCTCAACCTTGCAACAGTTCCAGGTTGACCTCAACCTTGCAACAGTTCCAGGTTGACCTCAACCTTGCAACAGTTCCAGGTTGACCTCAACCTTGCAACAGTTCCAGGTTGACCTCAACCTTGCAACAGTTCCAGGTTGACCTCAACCTTGCAACAGTTCCAGGTTGACCTCAACCTTGCAACAGTTCCAGGTTGACCTCAACCTTGCAACAGTTCCAGGTTGATCTCAACCTTGCAACAGTTCCAGGTTGACCTCAACCTTGCAACAGTTCCAGGTTGATCTCAACCTTGCAACAGTTCCAGGTTGACCTCAACCTTGCAACAGTTCCAGGTTGACCTCAACCTTGCAACAGTTCCAGGTTGACCTCAACCTTGCAACAGTTCCAGGTTGACCTCAACCTTGCAACAGTTCCAGGTTGACCTCAACCTTGCAACAGTTCCAGGTTGATCTCAACCTTGCAACAGTTCCAGGTTGACCTCAACCTTGCAACAGTTCCAGGTTGACCTCAACCTTGCAACAGTTCCAGGTTGACCTCAACCTTGCAACAGTTCCAGGTTGACCTCAACCTTGCAACAGTTCCAGGTTGACCTCAACCTTGCAACAGTTCCAGGTTGACCTCAACCTTGCAACAGTTCCAGGTTGACCTCAACCTTGCAACAGTTCCAGGTTGATCACTAGCTCGACCTTGAGGAGCACCCAGCTCCCCGACCTGCAAGATAAACATACCAGAGTGGTACACACCTCTCTTACATAATAATGTATCTTCATTTCTACAAGTACATGTACAAGGTATACAGGTCTACCTGACACCACTGACATACTGCTATATAGAAAGCCGCTTGTTATACACAGCATTTCGGGGAAATTATGTAAGTTTTGTCCCGGGATGCGACCCACACCAGTAGACTAACACCCAGGTACCCATTTTACTGATGGGTGAACATAAACAACCGATGTAAGGAAACACGCCCAATATTTCTACCCTCGCCGGGAATCGCATTCGGACACTCACCGTGTGAAGCGAGAGCTTTACCCACCAGGCCACAGGCTAAGGCATAAAAAAAAACACTGTACGGATAGGTTTTGAACTAATGGCCAGTGAGTTGCAATCGTGTTATTACGATTTCGTGAGTTATAATTGCGGTCTGGCAATATTTTTCTACAAATGACAAAAAAAAATTAAATGAGGAGCCAAAAGTGTACTGAATCCACTGTAAAAACTGATAAGTGTTAAAACTGCTGTGTAGTGTAAATACTGTTATTTAGTGTAAAAACTCAGTGTAAAAACTTATTTAGTGTCCATTTTAACAAGATTTAATTACCAAAAAAAAGCTTTAAAAAACAAATCCCGGAACTGAGCTCTATTTTTTTCAAATAATAATAATAATCTAGACATTATAACTGCCACACGGCGAAGCCAGACTAAGACGCGCCCACAGTCTTCAACAAGACTAAGACGCGCCCACAGTCTTCAACAAGACTAAGACGCGCCCACAGTCTTCAACAAGACTAAGACGCGCCCACAGTCTTCAACAAGTACCTAAACTTGCACGTTCAAATATATAATATATATATATATATATATATATATATATATATATATATATATACCTATATATATATATATATATATATATATATATATATATATATATATATATATATATAAAGAGAGAGAACCTGTTGGTTCTCTTTAGTTACATGTATGCGCGCGCGCGCACACACACACACACACACACACACACACACACACACACACACACACACACACACACACACACACACACACACACACACACAAGATTATAAATGAAAACCAGCATGGGTTCATGGAAGGCAAATCTTGTATCACAAACCTCCTGGAGTTTTATGACAAGGTAACAGAAGTAAGACACGAGAGAGAGGGGTGGGTAGATTGCGTTTTCCTAGACTGCAGGAAGGCCTTTGACACAGTTCCCCACAAGAGATTAGTGCAGAAGCTGGAGGATCAGGCGCACGTAAAAGGGAGGGCACTGCAATGGATAAGGGAATACCTGACAGGGAGGCAGCAACGAGTCATGGTACGTGAAGAGGTATCACAGTGGGCGCCTGTTACGAGCGGGGTCCCACAGGGGTCAGTTCTAGGACCAGTGCTATTTTTGATATATGTGAACGACATGATGGAAGGAATAGACTCTGAAGTGTCCCTGTTCGCAGATGACGTGAAGTTGATGAGAAGAATTAAATCGGACGAGGTTGAGGGAGGACTGCAAAGAGACCTGGACAGGCTGGACATGTGGTCCAGTAACTGGCTTCTCGAATTCTATCCAGCCAAATGCAAAGTCATGAAGATTGGGGAGGGGCAAAGAAGACCGCAGACAGAGTATAGGGTAGGTGGACAAAGACTACAGACCTCACTCAGGGAGAAAGACATTGGGGTGACAATAACACCGAGCACATCACCGGAGGCACACATCAACCAAATAACTGCTGCAGCATACGGGCGCCTGGCAAACCTGAGAATAGCGTTCCGATACCTTAATAAGGAATCGTTCAAGACACTGTACACTGTGTATGTTAGGCCCATACTGGAGTATGCAGCACCAGTCTGGAACCCACACCTGGTCAAGCACGTCAAGAAGTTAGAGAAAGTACAAAGGTTTGCAACAAGGCTAGTCCCAGAGCTCAAGGGAATATCGTACGAGGAAAGGTTAAGGGAAATCGGACTGACGACACTGGAGGACAGAAGGGTCAGGGGAGACATGATAACGACATACAAGATACTGCGGGGAATAGACAAGGTGGACAGAGACAGGATGTTCCAGAGAGGGGACACAGGGACAAGGGGTCACAACTGGAAGCTGAAGACTCAGACGAGTCACAGGGACGTTAGGAAGTATTTCTTCAGTCATAGAGTTGTCAGCAAGTGGAATAGCCTAGCAAGTGAAGTAGTGGAGGCAGGAACCATACATAGTTTTAAGAAGAGGTATGACAAAGCTCAGGAAGCAGAGAGAGAGAGGACCCAGTAGCGATCAGTGAAGAGGCGGGGCCAGGAGCTGAGTCTCGACCCCTGCAACCACAATTAGGTGAGTACACACACAAGCCCTACCAAACCACCGTGTAGCCCAGGAAAAGGCGAGGGAAAATGACAGGCCTTTAAATACATGGACAACAGATAGAGAGGGGATTCAAGAAAAGAAAGCTGCAAAGGAGGCAAGTAAATCGTATCAGATGATACAAAGGGTAATGCAGTGGGAGGATGGAAGGAAGAGGTCAATCTTTGTTCATGGGCTCCAAGAAGTCTAAGGGAAAACTTACGAACCAAGACGTCAGGGGAAGAAAAAGTGATTGAAAGTATCATGAAAGCAACAAGAGAGGACATGACCCAGATGACAAATTTTCGGAGAATAGGAGGGTTCGCAAGGGGGAAGAAACCAGCCAGTCAGTGATTCTCAAATTAGTAACGGCTCGAAACAGGATCCTACAGGAGAAAGCACGACTAAGGGACACATCAACATTCCAGAGGGTGTTCCTCGATCACGACAGAACACGAGAAGAGAGACGGAAACTGAGAGGGGTACAGAGATGCAAGGAGGAAAGAGAGGCAGAAATGAAGATGGGCAGGAGAACCTATATTCAGGAGTAAAAGCAAATACAACCTTCCTCAGAAACACCTACAGAAGGCCCTCACTCCTCCCACACAACCTAACTGCAACTAAGCACACTAACCCAAAACCCACGTGCTGTACCCACAGCCCTAGGACCAGTGCTGTTTTTGGTATATGTGAATGACATGACAGAAGGGATAGACTCAGAAGTGTCCCTGTTTGCAGATGATGTGAAGTTAATGAGGAGAATTAAATCGGATGAAGATCAAACAGGACTACAAAGGGACCTGGACAGGCTGCAAGCCTGGTCCAGCAGTGGCTCCTGGAATTTAACCCGACCAAATGCAATGTCATGAAGATCGGGGAAGGGCTAATTAGACCGCAGACAGAGTATAGGCTAGGTAGCCAAAGACTGCAAACCTCGCTCAAGGAAAAGGATCTTGGGGTGAGTATAAAACCGAACATATCTCCTAAGGCGCACATCAGCCAGATAACTGTTGCAGCATATGGGCGCCTGGCAAGCCAAGACTAGCATTCCGATACCTCAGTAAGGAATCGTTCGAGACTCTGTATACCATATACGTCCGGCCCATATTGGAGTACAGCACCAGTTTGGAACCCACACCTGGTCGAGAAAATAGAGAAAGTGCAAAGGTTTGCAACAAGACTAGTCACGGAGCTAAGATAAATGTCGTACGAAGAAAGGTAAAGGGAAATCGGCCTGACGACTCTGAAGGGCAGGAGGATTAGGGGAGACATAACGACAAATAAAATACTGCGAGGAATTGACAAGGTAGACAAAGACAGGATGTTCCAGACACTCGACACAGAAACAAAGGGTCACAATTGCAAGTTGAAGACTTAGATTAGTGAAAGGGATGTTAAGAAGTATTTCTTCAGTCATGGAGTTGTCAGGAAGTGGAATAGTCTGGCAAGTGACGTAGTGGAGGCAGGAACCATACATAGTTTTAAGACGAAGTATGATAAAGCTCTTGGAGCAGGAAGAGAGAGAACCTAGTAGCGACCAGTGAAGAGGCGGAGCCAGGAGCTGAGTCTCGATCCCTACAACCACAAATAGGTGAGTACACACACACACACACTAAATGGTAATAATGCCAACTCAGTGATAACTAGGGAACCCACAGCCTTAGTGAAGATAAATAACATTTCAAGGAAAAATCTTGAGGTTTCTCCCTGCAGCTGAGTACTTTCTTTCCCTGCCACCCGCTATACATATCTATGTAAAAATTACATATATTTTTTCATTGTTAATAATTAATTTGTAATGAGAATAACATGTATGACGCCACTCAACTATTACGAACACTTCAACCCGCGTCACCACCACCACCACCCGCGTCACCACTACCACCGTCACCACCACGCCGTCACTACCACCACCGTCACCAGTACCCCGTCACTACCACCACCGTCACCAGCACCCCGTCACTACCACCACCGTCACCACAATCGTCACTACCACCACCATCACCACAACCTTCACCACCATCACCACGACCACTGTCACCACCACCACCGTCACTACTACCACCGCCACCACCACCGTCATTACCACAAGCGTCACCATCACCACCACCACCGCCATCATCACCACCGTCACCACTACCACCGTCACCACCACCACCGTCACCACTGTCACTACCACCACCGTCACCACAACCGCCGTCACCACCACCACCGTCATCACTGTCACCACCACCACCGTCACCACCACCACCGTCACCACCACCACCGTCACCACTGTCACTACCACCACCGTCACCAACACCACCATCACCACCACCACCGTCACCACCACCGTCACCACCACCACTGTCACTACCACCAACGTCGTCACAACCGCCGTCACCACCACTGTCACTACCACCACCGTCACCACAACCGCCGTCACCACCACCACCGTCATCACTGTCACCACCACCACCGTCACCACCACCACCGTCACCACCACCACCGTCACCACTGTCACTACCACCACCGTCACCAACACCACCATCACCACCACCACCGTCACCACCTCCGTCACCACCACCACTGTCACTACCACCGTCACCACAACCGCCGTCACCACCACCAGTCACTACCACCACCGTCACCACCACCACTGTCACTACCACCAACGTCACCACAACTGCCGTCACCACCACCAGTCACTACCACCACCGTCACTAACATCGTCACTCCCCCTCCACCACCGTCACCAACACCACCGTCACTCCCCCCCTCCACCACAGTCACCTTCAAGTGAAAAATCACCTGAACATGTTAATATAACGGCGTGAAAATCAGATTACCAGACCACAAAAATTCTGGCTCAAATTTGAGGAGTGTTTGGTGTCTATAAACTGCTGATGGTGGAGGCAAACAATGGCAAACACGCGCCAAATAACCAGGAGATGAGAGTCATTTTCACCGGAGATGAGAGTCATTTTCATTGACAGGTGCTAATAACTGGCCTGGGATGGCTATCTGTACCGGAGTGACCGTCCGCACCAATCACAATCGAGGCACTTGACCGGCTATTGTTCTGATTGGCGGACTTGTTACCGGGGATTCACTTTACGTCAGGCACAGGAATGTGGGATTTCCGCCCCAGCTGAATGAACGCTCATTGACAGTACTGATGGTGACATTCATTTATAAATCTCCTGGATTACACCTGTTGGCTTAGCTAATGTTGACAGACAACCGATTGGTTGACTGCTTAAACAGGTTTAAAGTCTTTAATAGTCTTACAGCCCAATGACTACACGAAGACCATTATGACATCCTCTACACCTGGATACTAGTCAAGGATACTCTATTTCACTAGTATACGGATTACACTTTTAAGAGTATGAATCATGAAATATTCACACACACACACACACACATTATATATATATATATATATATATATATATATATATATATATATATATATATATATATATATATATAATAAGGTACTGTACCAGAGACTGCTAGACAAAATATAAACATTAGTAGTAGTGATAGCGGTGGTAATATAATTCTCAGTGATACTTGTAGTAGTGGTGGTGGTGGTGGTAGTAGTAGTAGTAGTAGTAGTAGTAGTAGTAGTAGTAGTAGTAGTAGTAGTAGTAGTAGTAGAAGTTGCAAAAGCTTATTACGAACTCTATTTCAACCTTTCCTATTATCAAACAGGTAGTTAAAGAAAGTGTAAACACTATCACATAGAGGTATTTTTTCTTGCGGCCAGTGTGAATGGAGGGTAGGGAGAGAACCTTTTGCTATAACCTAACCTCTAATATTGAGAGCGAATGAGAGGTAGGTAGACCACACCTAGTCCTCAGCAGGTAGCCTCGATGTGGAGCCAACTGCTGCCTGCCTTCCCTATGTACCCCTGCTGAGCAGGTCCCTGTCTTTGTGAGGCTCCTCTTGCTCTCGCTAGGACTAAAAAGGACTCTCCCGGGACTCCTGCTAGCACTAAAAAGGACTCTCGTGGACTCCTATCTTCCCCTTTACTGTTCCTTCTCTTTGATGGCTCCAATATTGTCCCTTTGCTCACATTTTTTTCCAAATCTTTGCGTTCATCTTCTACACGTTCTCTCTCTCACTCACTACTCCTTCCCTCATCTCTCCATCCCTCCCTTCACCATCCTTTTACTCTCTCTCACCTCTGATCTTGTGACCTCCCTTATATTATCCTAGCTATTTAGTACTACCACTAATATTCTTAAAAGAATGAATTCATCTGTTCTCCGTAATCAACCTTACCACCACCACCACACCTACCACCACCACAACTACCACCACCACAACTACCACCACCACAACTACCACCACCACAACTACCACCACCACAACTACCACCACCACAACTACCACCACCACAACTACCACCACCACAACTACCACCACCACAACTACCACCACCACTACCACCACCACAACCACCACCACCACAACTACCACCACCACAACTACCACCACCACAACTACCACCACCACAACTACCACCACCACCACAACTACCACCACCACAACTACCACCACCACAACTACCACCACCACAACTACCACCACCACAACTACCACCACCACAACTACCACCACCACAACTACCACCACCACCACCACAACCACCACCACCACTACCACCACCACAACTACCACCACCACCACAACTACCACCACCACAACTACCACCACCACAACTACCACCACCACAACTACCACCACCACAACTACCACCACCACAACTACACCTCTCAGTGTCTGAATTTCCTAAAATTTTCAGTCTCTTTTGCTGTATTATCTCTCTTATCCACTCTATCCACTCTATCCACTCTTATCCACTCTATCCACTCTTATCCACTCTATCCACTCTTATCCACTCTATCCACTCTTATCCACTCTATCCACTCTTATCCACTCTTATCCACTCTTATCCATTCTATCCACTCTATCCACTCTCATCCACTCTATCCACTCTCATCCACTCTATCCACTCTCATCCACTCTATCCACTCTCATCCACTCTATCCACTCTCATCCACTCTATCCACTCTCATCCACTCTATCCACTCTTATCCACTCTATCCACTCTTATCCATTCTATCCACTCTATCCACTCTTATCCACTCTATCCACTCTTATCCACTCTCATCCACTCTTATCCACTCTATCCACTCTCATCCACTCTATCCACTCTCATCCACTCTATCCACTCTTATCCACTCTATCCACTCTCATCCACTCTTATCCACTCTATCCACTCTTATCCACTCTATCCACTCTTATCCACTCTATCCACTCTTATCCACTCTATCCACTCTCATCCACTCTTATCCACTCTATCCACTCTCATCCACTCTTATCCACTCTATCCACTCTCATCTACTCTTATCCACTCTATCCACTCTCATCCACTCTTATCCACTCTATCCACTCTCATCCACTCTTATCCACTCTATCCACTCTCATCCACTCTTATCCACTCTATCCACTCTCATCCACGCTATCCACTCTCATCCACTCTTATCCACTCTATCCACTCTCATCTACTCTCATCCACTCTATCCACTCTCATCTACTCTCATCCACTCTATCCACTCTCATCTACTCTCATCCACTCTATCCACTCTCATCTACTCTCATCCACTCTATCCACTCTCATCCACTCTATCCACTCTATCCACTCTCATCTACTCTCATCCACTCTATCCACTCTCATCCACTCTATCCACTCTCATCTACTCTCATCCACTCTATCCACTCTCATCTACTCTCATCCACTCTATCCACTCTCATCTACTCTCATCCACTCTATCCACTCTCATCCACTCTATCCACTCTCATCTACTCTCATCCACTCTATCCACTCTCATCTACTCTCATCCACTCTATCCACTCTATTCACTCTCATCCACTCTATCCACTCTATTCACTCTCATCCACTCTCATCCACTCTCATCCATTCTATCCACTCTCATCTACTCTCATCCACTCTATCCACTCTATTCACTCTCATCCACTCTATCCACTCTATTCACTCTCATCCACTCTATCCACTCTCATCTACTCTCATCCACTCTATCCACTCTCATCTACTCTCATCCACTCTATCCACTCTCATCTACTCTCATCCACTCTATCCACTCTCATCTACTCTCATCCACTCTATCCACTCCCATCTACTCTCATCCACTCTATCCACTCTCATCTACTCTCATCCACTCTATCCACTCTCATCCACTCTATCCACTCTCATCCACTCTCATCCACTCTTATCCACTCTATCCACTCTCATCTACTCATCCACTCTGGTAAAAGTGAGTGCACTTGAATGAGGTCTGACTGTAATAAGAGACCACCTAGTTATTACACTGTAGTCAGAGACCACCTGGTTATTACACTGTAATAAGAGACCACCTGGTTATTACGCTAACAAGAGACCAAGTAATTATTACACTAATAAGAGACCACCTAGTTATTACACTAACAAGAGACCACCTAGTTATTACACTAACAAGAGACCACCTAGTTATTACACTAACAAGAGACCACCTAGTTATTACACTAACAAGAGACCACCTAGTTATTACACTGTAGTCAGAGACCACCTGATTATTACACTGTAATAAGAGACAACCTGGTTATTACACTGTAATAAGAGACCACCTGGTTATTACGCTAACAAGAGACCAAGTAATTATTACACTAATAAGAGACCACCTAGTTATTACACTAACAAGAGACCACCTAGTTATTATACTAACAAGAGACAACCTGGTTATTACACTAACAAGAGACCACCTAGTTATTCCACTAACAAGAGACCACCTAGTTATTACACTAACAAGAGACCACCTAGTTATTACACTAACAAGAGACCACCTGGTTATTACACTAACAAGAGACCACCTAGTTATTACACTAACAAGAGACCATCTAGTTATTGCACTAACAAGAGACCACCTAGTTATTACACTAACAAGAGACCACCTAGTTATTACGCTAACAAGAGACCACCTAGTTATTACACTAACAAGAGACCACCTAGTTATTACACTAACAAGAGACCACCTAGTTATTACACTAACAAGAGACCACCTAGTTATTACACTAACAAGAGACCACCTAGTTATTACACTGTAGTCAGAGACCACCTGATTATTACACTGTAATAAGAGACAACCTGGTTATTACACTGTAATAAGAGACCACCTGGTTATTACGCTAACAAGAGACCAAGTAATTATTACACTAATAAGAGACCACCTAGTTATTACACTAACAAGAGACCACCTAGTTATTATACTAACAAGAGACAACCTGGTTATTACACTAACAAGAGACCACCTAGTTATTCCACTAACAAGAGACCACCTAGTTATTACACTAACAAGAGACCACCTAGTTATTACACTAACAAGAGACCACCTGGTTATTACACTAACAAGAGACCACCTAGTTATTGCACTAACAAGAGACCACCTAGTTATTACGCTAACAAGAGACCACCTAGTTATTACACTAACAAGAGACCACCTAGTTATTACACTAACAAGAGACCACCTAGTTATTACACTAACAAGAGACCACCTAGTTATTACACTAACAAGAGACCACCTAGTCATTACACTGTAGTCAGAGACCACCTGGTTATTACACTGTAATAAGAGACAACCTGGTTATTACACTGTAATAAGAGACCACCTGGTTATTACGCTAACAAGAGACCACCTAATTATTACACTAATAAGAGACCACCTAGTTATTACACTAACAAGAGACCACCTAGTTATTACACTAACAAGAGACCACCTGGTTATTACACTAACAAGAGACCACCTAGTTATTTCGCTAACAAGAGACCACCTAGTTATTACACTAACAAGAGACCACCTAGTTATTACACTAACAAGAGACCACCTAGTTATTACACTAACAAGAGACCACCAGGTTATTACACTAACAAGAGACCACCTAGTTATTACACTAACAAGAGACAACCTAGTTATTGCACTAACAAGAGACCACCTAGTTATTACACTAACAAGAGACCACCTAGTTATTACGCTAACAAGAGACCACCTAGTTATTACACTAACAAGAGACCACCTAGTTATTACACTAACAAGAGACCACCTAGTTATTACACTAACAGGAGACCACCTAGTTATTACACTAACAAGAGACCACCTAGTTATTACACTAACAAGAGACCACCTAGTTATTGCACTAACAAGAGACCACCTGGTTATTACACTAACAAGAGACCACCTAGTTATTACACTAACAAGAGACCACCTAGTTATTACACTAACAAGAGACCACCTAGTTATTACACTAACAAGAGACCACCTAGTTATTACACTAACAGGAGACCTAGTTATTACGCTAACAAGAGACCACCTAGTTATTGCACTAACAAGAGACCACCTAGTTATTACACTAAAAAGAGACCACCTAGTTATTGCACTAACAAGAGACCACCTGGTTATTACACTAACAAGAGACCACCTAGTTATTACACTAACAAGAGACCACCTAGTTATTACACTAACAAGAGACCACCTAGTTATTGCACTAACAAGAGACCACCTAGTTATTACACTAACAAGAGACCACCTAGTTATTGCACTAACAAGAGACCACCTAGTTATTACACTAACAAGAGACCACCTAGTTATTACACTAACAAGAGACCTCCTGATTATTACACTAACAAGAGACCACCTAGTTATTACACTAACAAGAGACCACCTAGTTATTACACTAACAAGAGACCACCTAGTTATTACACTAACAAGAGACCACCTAGTTATTACACTAACAAGAGACCACCAGGTTATTACACTAACAAGAGACCACCTAGTTATTACACTAACAAGAGACCACCTGGTTATTACACTAACAAGAGACCACCTAGTTATTACACTAACAAGAGACCACCTAGTTATTACACTAACAAGAGACCACCTAGTTATTACACTAACAAGAGACCACCTAGTTATTACACTAACAAGAGACCACCTGGTTATTACAGTAACAAGAGACCACCTAGTTATTACACTAACAAGAGACCACCTAGTTATTACACTAACAAGAGACCACCTAGTTATTAACAAGAGACCACCACTAACAAGAGACCACCTAGTTATTACACTAACAAGAGACCACCTAGTTATTACACTAACAAGAGACCACCTAGTTATTACACTAACAAGAGACCACCTAGTTATTACACTAACAAGAGACCACCTAGTTATTACACTAACAAGAGACCACCTAGTTATTACACTAACAAGAGACCACCTAGTTATTACACTAACAAGAGACCACCTGGTTATTACACTAACAGGAGACCACCTAGTTATTACACTAACAAGAGACCACCTAGTTATTACACTAACAAGAGACCACCTAGTTATTACACTAACAAGAGACCACCTAGTTATTACACTAACAAGAGACCACCTAGTTATTACACTAACAAGAGACCACCTAGTTATTACACTAACAAGAGACCACCTAGTTATTACACTAACAAGAGACCACCTAGTTATTACACTAACAAGAGACCACCTAGTTATTACACTAACAAGAGACCACCTAGTTATTACACGGTACAACAAAGAAAAATACACAGACTAACAATTACGGTTTTTACGTATTCTTTTAAGCGCATCAGTTTGTGTATCACGCAGTTCCATTCTTTTTGTATTTTGATAGTAAATGTAATATACTGTAGCAGAGCTTTCATCTGCACGCTTTCAGAATTCATTGCTTCGCCTGTACCGAAAATAAAGCATTTTTGTTCCCACACTTTGTAATCACGACGGGTGTGAATTTAATGGTGTCTGTACACTGGTGATACATAACACCAGCGAGTTGATGGGTAAGGCAACACCTGGGGGGGGAGGTATCTAAAGATACTGGGATAATAATATCTTTATTTCTGCAAGTACATGTACAAGGTATACAGGCCTAGTTGGCATCAACGATATACTGTACAGAAGGCCCTTGTTATGCTGAGCATTTCTGGCAAATTAGGGTAATTTTGTCGCAGGATGCGACCCACACCAGTCGACTAACACCCAGGTACCTATTTTACTGATGGGTGAACAGGGATAACCGGTGTAAGGAAACATGCGCAATGTTTCAACTCCTTTGTCTGGAATCGAACCCGGACCCTCAGCGTGTGAAGCGAGAGCTTTGCCACCAGGCCACGGGCCACCGTGAACACTAGTGAAGTGTTACTTGTGTGTTATTACATCAACATGGTTACTGGGATACCCAGGTGTTGTACTTTTGTCTTGCTCATCAACAATACTGACAAGTTGATGAGTAACATATATTCAACACCTGAGTATCTATCATTTTTTTCAACATTAAGTAGTTGAAAGGTTTGGCCACCACGTCAGTCAGTCAGCCAGCCAGTCAGCCAGTCCGTCAGCCAGTCCGTCAAGGTACAGTCAACGTAGCCAGTGTTTCAATGATTTCATATTTTCTTTCCAGCACTACACATTAATCTTAGTCTCATCAAACAACTCGTCAAAGATATGGATAAAGATCATTCAATATTGTAACATCCTCTCACCAACCTATTCTTTCCTTATCACCACTTCTCCAGTCACCCTCCAATGATCTTATATAAACTTTCTAGTCTCCTAATACTTACCAGGAGAGCTGTCCCAAGGCTAAAGTTGAAGGTCTACTGGTAGGGTCAAAAATTCAAGCGCTAATGGCTGACAGTGATTTCCAAAGTTTAATGATGTGGAAGCAACAACCTGGAATTCAAGAACATCTGGTTTCATGATAGACACAGACGTCGTCTACAGAGTGAACAACACCTGGGCTGCCCCATGTCAAACTACCTTTCCTTGGCTCACATTTGTCTGTTTATCCCACGACTTCTCTGACGTGAGTGACGGGCACGGAGAAAGATTTCATCAACATATCAGAGCAGACACACCAGGAATGTAAGCGGAGTGTAGCGATGCTTGCTGATGATTAGTGGATGATACAACGAGACCAGTCAGCCAAGGCATGACAGAGCCAGGCTAAACATCTTTTTAAATGTTTGTCCTTTTTAGTGTTCCTATGACATTCTTCAGAAGCAGTGATATTACTAGTGGAAGAAATAATAGTTGATAGTGAGGTGGAAGAAGTAATGAAAGAATTAGTAGTGGTAGTACATAAGAACAAGACAAGGGTAGTACTGTAGAAGGGGTACTGTAGCCACGGACGTAAAGCAAAACACAAGTACAAACTCTACAATGCAGAAGTAAGGAAGGAGGAGGAGGAGGAGGAGGCGAAGATCAGGTCGAGTCACGAGTGAGCTGAAGATCAAATCACTTAACATAGTATTAACAGAGGAACACATCAAGAGAAATTAGGCCAGGACTAAGATTCATGTTATCAAAATCATGTCAACCACCTGATTCAAGACGTCATCTTTAAAGGCTAGAAGAAGCGTACAGAGTTTAACAGAGAACACACACACACACACACACACACTCACACACCTTCAAACATAAATATTTAATAATAAAAGACAGCAGCTGACACGTGAGAATAGCGTGAAGTGATCATTAGCATGACCAACAAGCAGCAGTGAGCAACAGTACCAAAAACAGTTCAACATTAAGTTTCAATGAAGAAATCTGAAACACTACAGAGGAAGAAGCAACACACACACTCAGACCAACGACACTCTCAGACCACAACAGTCTCTCAGACCACAACAGTCTCTCAGACACACAACAATCAGTCTCTCACACAACAGTCTCTCAGACCACAACAGTCTCTCAGACCACAGTCTCTCAGACCACAACAGTCTCTCAGACACACAACAATCAGTCTCTCACACAACAGTCTCTCAGACCACAGTCTCTCAGACCACAGTCTCTCAGACCACAACAGTCTCTCAGACCACAGCCTCTCAGACACACAACAATCAGTCTCTCACACAGTCTCTCAGACACACTCACACAACTATCTCTCAGACCTCACGCTACATTTTCATTAATTTTATCCTTCAAGCTGATTGCTCTATGCGTGTGTAAGGCTCTTGATCCAAAGTGTTACTGCCCTCCCATCCCATTAGCCCTCCATTCCCCATATACTGACTTCAAGAGAATTATCTCTGCAAAATTAATAAAATATATTTCAGTCTAGATGTTTGGTCAGTTGGATACATCATGAGTGTGCTGCCACCCTAGGCTATATCTTGTTACACAGTGGGAACAAAAGCTGTTTCCCTGTCATATTCCACCACACAAGGTGGGTCACCCTGTCATAGCTACACAGTGGGAACAAAGGCTGGCTTCCCTCTCATATTCCGCCACACAGGATGGGTTACCGTTTCATGTTGCATCTCACAGGATGGGTCACTCATAGTAGCGTTGAAATTTGTCAGCCTGAGCTGGGAGACTTCAGTAAAGCAGTGAGAATATCGTCAAGTATTACATTAAAGGTTTCTGTTAGACTGCCCTCTCTATCAACGAGCACGCAGAATTTACCACCAACGCCGTCTCCACTTTACTACTCTCTCTTTACCTTCCCTTCTTGCTGATGGACCCCTCCTTTAATCCTGACACTCTCATTGAATTCTTGACAACGTCTGATTTACTCCACAAACTCTGATGATACCTTTCGCACTCCCCTCAGCCCTTTCTACCTCAATCTCTTGCTGCCCTTTCACCATCCACTGCCCCGCTGTTCTCCATAACCTATTACTCATCCATCTCCCTTTTGCCACCTGATACCCTCGCTTCCTTCCTTCCCTGCCCTGCCCTTGTGGTTTAGCGCTTCTTTTTTATTATAATGATACATTAAAGGTTCGTCAACTACAGGAGCGAAGCAGAGACAGATATCTTTATTTACTACAAGTACATGTACAAGGTATACAGTCCTAGCTGACATCAATGACATACTACTATATAGAAAGCCCCTTGTTATGCCGAGCATTTCCCGCAAATTAGGTCAGCTTTGTCCCAGGATGCGACCCACACCAGTCGACTAACACCCAGGTACCCATTTTAAACTGATGGGTGAACATGGACAGCAGGTGTCTTATGGAAACACGTCCCTAATGTTTTCCAGCCGGAGGAGATTCGAACCCCGGACCTCAGTGTGCGAGCTGAGTGCGCTAGCGAGCGAGCTACGGGACACATATTGTAATATACAGTTCCATAAAACTCTAAAAATAAGCGATACCGTCCAGTAACCATGTACCTCCAAGCTATACATCACTCTTGCAGTGTTAGTGTTCTCCTGGTATTACTCAATGACACTGGTTTAAAACAGTTTTAAGTTGGGTGGTGAAACAGGTTTATATGACGAACACACTGCATATTACAGTGAGAGAGAGAGAAAGAGAGAGAGAGAGAGAGAGGAGGGGGCATAAAGAAGGTACTGGAAAGAAGCAACACAGCAGGACTGGCGTGGGTGCTGCACTCTAGGAAGAAGAATGATAAACTAATCTTACATTCTATTCCTAGTTTTTTCCTTTTTAGCTTTGATCTTTTTCTTCTCTCTTTTTTTGTCATTCTCTCTCTCTCTCTCTCTCTCTCTCTCTCTCTCTCTCTCTCTCTCTCTCTCTCTCTCTCTGCTGTTTTTCTTCTTCTCTGGAAAACTTTTTCATTACGGCTTATTTTGTGTTCACTGAGTATGTGGCTTAGACGGTTGAGAGAACAGGCAGTGACACTGTAGTGACACAGGTAGACAGTCACACGAGGTAGACAGTGACACAGGTAGACATTGACGCATGAGGTAGACACTGACACATGAGGTAGACAGTGACACATGAGGTAGACAGTGACACATGAGGTAGACAGTGACACATTAGGTAGACAGTGGCACAGGTAGACAGTGACACAGGTAGACAGTGACACATGAGGTAGACAGTGACACATGAGGTAGACAGTGACACATGAGGTAGATATTGACACATGAGGTAGACAGTGACACATGAGGTAGATATTGACACATGAGGTAGACAGTGACACATGAGGTAGACAGTGACACATGAGGTAGACAGTGACACATGAGGTAGACAGTGACACATGAGGTAGACAGTGACACATGAGGTAGACAGTGACACATGAGGTAGACAGTGACACATGAGGTAGACATTGACACATGAGGTAGACATTGACACATGAGGTAGACAGTGACACATGTGGTAGACAGTGACACATGAGGTAGACAGTGACACATGAGGTAGACATTGACACATGAGGTAGACATTGACACATGAGGTAGACAGTGACACATGAGTAGTGACACATGAGGTAGATATTGACACATGAGGTAGACATTGACACATGAGGTAGACAGTGACACATGAGGTAGACATTGACACATGAGGTAGACAGTGACACATGAGGTAGACAGTGACACATGAGGTAGATATTGACACATGAGGTAGACATTGACACATGAGGTAGACAGTGACACATGAGGTAGACAGTGACACATGAGGTAGACAGTGACACATGAGGTAGACAGTGACACATGAGGTAGACAGTGACACACACACACACACATTACATCTCCCATTTTGTTTTAATTTTCTTTCTCTTTGACCTTTTAGAGAAGTTAATTTAGAGTTTTGACGTTAAGAAAAAAATTAAAGTGGAATAATGAGTGAAATATCTTTTACTGTATTTATATATTTATTTGTGTGATGTATGTATGTGTGCGTGTGTGTGTGTGTGTGTGCGTGCGTGTGTGTGTATGTGTGCGTGTGTGTGTGTGCGTGTGTGTGTGCGTGTGTGTGTGTGTGTGTGTGTGTGTGTGTGTGTGTGTGTGTGTGTGTGTGTGTGTTCACCTAGTTACTCACCTAGTTGAGGTTGCAGGGGTCGAGTCCTAGCTCCTGGCCCCGCCTCTTCACTGGTCGCTACTAGGTCACTCTCCCCGAACCATGAGCTTTATCGTACCTCTGCTTAAAGCTATGTATGGATCCTGCCTCCACTACATCGCTTCCCAAACTATTCCACTGACTACTCTGTGGCTGAAGAAATACTTCCTAACATCCCTGTGATTGATCTGTGTCTTCAACTTCCAACTGTGTCCCCGTGTTGCTGTGTCCAATCTCTGGAACATCCTGTCTTTGTCCACCTTGTCAATTCCTCTCAGTATTTTATAAGTCGTTATCATGTCCCCCCTATCTCTCCTGCCCTCCAGTGTCGTCAGGTTGATTTCCCTTAACCTTTCCTCGTAGGACATGCCTCTTAGCTCAGGAACTAGTCTTGTGGCAAACCTTTGCACTTTCTCTAGTTTCTTTACGTGCTTGGCTAGGTGTGGGTTCCAAACTGGTGCCGCATACTCCAATATGGGCCTAACGTACACGGTGTACAGGGTCCTGAACGATTCCTTATTAAGATGTCGGAATGCTGTTCTGAGGTTTGCTAGGCGCCCATATGCTGCAGCAGTTATTTGATTGATGTGCGCTTCAGGAGATGTGCCTGGTGTTATACTCGCCCCAAGATCTTTTTCCTTGAGTGAGGTTTGTAGTCTCTGGCCCCCCTAGACTGTACTCCGTCTGCGGTCTTCTTTGCCCTTCCCCAATCTTCATGACTTTGCACTTGGTGGGATTGAACTCCAGGAGCCAATTGCTGGACCAGGTCTGCAGCCTGTCCAGATCCCTTTGTAGTTCTGCCTGGTCTTCGATCGAATGAATTCTTCTCATCAACTTCACGTCATCTGCAAACAGTGACACCTCAGAGTTTATTCCTTCTGTCATGTCGTTTACAAATACCAGAAACAGCACTGGTCCTAGGACTGACCCATGTGGGACCCCGCTGGTCACAGGTGCCCACTTTGACACCTCGCCACGTACCATTACTCGCTGCTGTCTTCCTAACAAATATTCCCTGAACCATTGTAGTGCCTTCCCTGTTATCCCTGCTTGGTCCTCCAGTTTTTACACTTATCTCTTGTGTGGTACTGTGTCAAACGCCTTCTTGCAGTCCAAGAAAATGCAATCCACCCACCCCTCTCTCTCTTGTCTTACTGCTGTCACCTTGTCATAGAACTCCAGTAGGTTTGTGACACAGGATTTCCCGTCCCTGAAACCATGTTGGGTGCTGTTGATGAGATCATTCATTTCTAGGAGTTCCATCACTCTTCTCCTGACAATCTTCTCCGTGACTTTGCATACTATACATGTCAGTGACACTAGTCTATAGTTCAGTGCTTCATGACTGTCTCCTTTTTTAAAGATTGGGACTACATTTGCTGTCTTTCATGCCTCGGGCAATCTCCCTGTTTCGATAGATGTATTGAATATTGTTGTTAGGGGTACACATAGCGCCTCTGCTCCCTCTCTCTGGACCCATGGAGAGATGTTATCTGGCCCCATTGCCTTTGAGGTATTTAGCTCACTCAGAAGCCTCTTCACTTCTTCCTCGGTTGTGTGTACCGTGTCCAGCACCTGGTGATGTGCCACACCTCTCCGTCCCTCTGGAGCCCCTTCTGTCTCCTCTGTGAACACTTCTTTGAATCTCTTGTTGAGTTCCTCACATACTTCACGGTCATTTCTTGTTGTCTCTCCTCCTTCCTTCCTTAGCCTGATTACCTGGTCCTTGACTGTTGTTTTCCTCCTGATGTGGCTGTATAACAGCTTCGGGTCAGATTTGGCTTTCGCTGCTATGTCGTTTTCATATTGTCGTTAGGCCTCCCTTCTTATCTGTGAATATTCGTTTCTGGCACTACGACTGCTCTCCTTATTCTCCTGGGTCCTTTGCCTTCTATATTTCTTCCATTCCCTACCACACTTGGTTTTTGCCTCCTTGCACCTTTGGGTGAACTATGGGCTCATCCTGGCTTTTTCAATATCCCTGTTTCCCTTGGGTACAAACCTCTCTTCAGCCTCCTTGCACATTGTTGCTACATATTCCATCATCTCATTAACTGGCTTCCCTGTCAGTTCTCTGTCCCACTGAACCTCGTTCAGGAAGTTCCTCATTCCCGTGTAGTCCCCTTTCCTGTAGTTTGGTTTCATTTGTCCCCCTCCACTTGTAGCTCTACTGTGTATTCGAAGCTCAAAACCACATGATCGCTGGCCCCAAGGAGTCTTTCATATGTGATGTCCTCAATATCTGCACTGCTCAAGGTGAATACTAAGTCCAGTCTGGCTGGCTCATCCTCTCCTTTCTCTCTTGTAGTGTCCCTTACGTGTTGGTACATGAAGTTTTCCAGTACCACCTCCATCATCTTAGCCCTCCATGTATCTTGGCCCCCATGTGGCTCCAAGTTCTCCCAGTCGATCTCCTTGTGGTTAAAGTCGCCCATGATCAGGAGCTTTGCCCTGCATGCATGAGCTCTTCTGGCCCCTGCAGCCAGTGTGTCAACCATCGCTCTATTGCTCTCGTCATACTCATGTCCTGGTCTCCTGCTGTTCTGTGGTGGGTTATACATCACTGCAATTACCACCTTGGGACCTCCAGAGTGAAGCATTCCCGCTATGTAATCGCTTTCTTCTCCACTGTCTCCTCTCTCCAGCTCATCAAAATTCCATCGGTGTTTGATCAGCAGTGCCACTCCTCCACCCCCCCCCCTGTTCCTTCTGTCTTTCCTCAGGATCTGGTATCCCGTTGGAAAGATGGCATCTGTTATCATACCTGTAAGCTTGGTTTCTGTGAGCACTATGATGTCCGGTGATGTCTCTGACTCTTTCGTGCCACTCCTCCCACTTGTTTGTTATTCCATCAGCGTTTGTGTACCATACCTTCAGTTTCCTTTCCAATACTGTGGTTTGGGGGGCCTGTGGGGGTGGAAGACCTGGTAGCATACTGTGGGATTCTATGATTGGGGGTTGTGTGGAAGCTGTGGGTATGGACTGTAGTTTGTGTTGGGATGGTGTGATAGGTTGTGGGGTTCTGAGGATATTTGTGTTTGCTTGCCCTTGCTTCTCTGTTCTGCTCTGACTGAACTCTGCTGGTTCCATCCTTGTTTCCTTTCCTATCTCCTTTCGCTTTTTTGTCCTCTCCCTCAGCTGCTGTCTCTCTGTGTTCTGTCTCTGTCTAGGAACACCTTGTACTCTTCCGAGTTTTTCAACCTTGGTTTCTCTTGGAGGATCCTGTTCCTCACTGTTTCTGTCCTGAGAATCAGCTTGATCGGTCGGTTTCTCCCCTACACGTACCCCCCTATTCTCTGAAAATTTACAATCTCGTCCATGTCTTCTCCCCCTATTTCCGTGATGATTTTCTCAATCTCCTTTCTTCCTGCCGTCTTTCAGTGTGTGTCTTTTCCTCTCTCTCCCGAAGCCCATGGATAAACACTGATTTTGCCCTTTCCTCCTCCCATTGCCTCTCCCTCTGTGACTCTGGTTCCTGTTTGTATATGGTCATTTTCTCCCTTGATTTTTTCCAGTGGCTCTTGGTAGCATGGTTGTGCCTCAGCATTCGACTTATCTCCATCTCTATCTGCACCCAGCTGCTCTTTCCTTTTACTCCGTGACCCTTCTTTGCAGGCTGATATGACCTTAGCATAATTCATATCTTCCTGTTCATCCTCTCAGCTTCATATGCTGTGTCTTTTCTGGTCACTGCCCCTGAGACTTGCTTCAGCCTGTTTACCTCAAACTCTAGGACCCTTACCCTATCTACTGCAGTTTCGACTTGTGCCTCCCATTTCTTCGTCTCCTTCTCCAACCTCTTTTCCCATTTCGCAGAGAGCTCTTTCTCCATTTTTTCAGAAAGCTCTCCTAATTTTCTCTCCCATTCTTGCTCCATCCTTTTCCACTGCTCCTCCATCCATTCCTCCCTACCAATACCATTGTCATCTGATCCCTGATTCCTACGGGTCCCAACCATTTTTTTTTTTAAGAGAAAGAGAGAGGGGAAAGGTAGAAGGAGAGAGAGGGGGAGAGTGAAAAGGAAAAGGGGGAGAGAGTGAAAGAAAGAGAGAAGGAGAGAAGGGAAAGATAGAGAGGGGAGAGAGTGAGAAGGGAAAAGAGAGAGAGAGAGAGAGAAAGAGAGGAAGAGAGAGGAAGAGAGAAGAAGAGAGAAAAAAAAGAGGAAGAGAGAGAAAAAGAGAGAGGAAGAAAGAGAAAGGGAGAGAGGAAGAGAGAGGAATAGAGAGGGAGACAAAGAGTAAGAGAGAGGAAGAGACAGAAAGAGTAAGAGAGAGAGGAAGAGAGGAAAAAAGACAAAGAGATGGAGAGAGAAGGAAGGGTTAGAGGGTCAATTCACATAAAGGTGTGAAATCCTGTATGTGTGTGTGTGTGTGTGTGTGCTACAGCTATTCAAGTGCCTAACAGCAGATCCTGTTCTCACCTAGTGTGTGTGTATGTGTGCATTTATGTAAGCAGTCCTTATTTCCCTCGTATGTAATGTTTTGCATATGTACCCAATCTCTTGGTTAACACTGTACTGTCTTGTGCCTAAAATTATGTTCAATTCTGTATGCTAGGATTCGCTAGGCTACCTCTCATACTAGGCTATCTATCATTAACTGCTTAACTCTCTTAAACCTCAATAAATTCTATTAAATGCCAGTAAATGCTGCTTATTCTAATTTTGATAGCTCAAGGAGAGTGACCCCCAATTTCCAGCTAGAGACTGGTGCTGACCCCATGCAACTCAAACTAGGTGAATATTACTTGCGGCTGGCAGTGGAGTAATGTTGTCGTCCGTCCCAGTAGTTCAAAAAGCTTGATGCTTCTCGGTAATTTTTCCACTAACTTCCTGTAGGCACTGTAGTCTCTAGCTCATCTATTTTTTTTTCACTCACTGTATTTACTGACACATCTATACATATCTCTTATCTCCCTGATCTTGAGTCGCACTTATTCTTCAAATACCCCACTGCGTTATTATGGCAACACTATTTAGGCCTGACACAACCGTTCACCCTTCCAACGGCCCCCACATAGTAACTGTCACTATTTACTAAATTGCTTTTCTGTGTTCACTTATATTTCCTTTTTTCGGGGCTTAAGTGATTATATTCGCTCTTATGCGTGCACACGCCTATATCCCACACTCTATTCCTTATGGCACAGTCAGAAATTACCACCAAAACACGAGCTCAAACCGCGTGACTGCTCCACGAGTGTGTGTGTGTGTGTGTGTGTGTGTGTGTGTGTGTGTGTACGTACAGACAAATTAATCCTCTGAGTTTGTCTTCATATGAGTTATTATTGAAGATTAATATAAGAAACTGAGATGTATAATTTGCATGAGTTAGGTTCTCCATGATACCTCTTCTGACTTAGGATTATCAACACTACAATACAACCTTATATATTATTCATTTTGCATGTGTTGAGATAAAGAGGGCTGGGTTTATGTGATGCTGGCATAACCTATCTCGGATCACTGAGGTAGTCAAGGCTGGGTTCATGTGATGCTGGCATAACCTATCTCGGATCACTGAGGTAGTCAAGGCTGGGTTTATGTGATGCTGGCATAACCTATCTCGGATCACTGAGGTAGTCAAGGCTGGGTTTATGTGATGCTGGCATAACCTATCTCGGATCACTGAGGTAGTCAAGGCTGGGTTTATGTGATGCTGGCATAACCTATCTCGGATCACTGAGGTAGTCAAGGCTGGGTTTATGTGATGCTGGCATAACCTATCTCGGATCACTGAGGTAGTCAAGGCTGGGTTTATGTGATGCTGGCATAACCTATCTCGGATCACTGAGGTAGTCAAGGCTGGGTTTATGTGATGCTGGCATAACCTATCTCGGATCACTGAGGTAGTCAAGGCTGGGTTTATGTGATGCTGGCATAACCTATCTCGGATCACTGAGGTAGTCAAGGCTGGGTTTATGTGATGCTGGCATAACCTATCTCGGATTACTGAGGTAGTCAAGGCTGGGTTTATGTGATGCTGGCATAACCTATCTCGGATCACTGAGGTAGTCAAGGCTGGGTTTATGTGATGCTGGCATAAACTATCTCGGATCACTGAGGTAGTCAAGGCTGGGTTTATGTGATGCTGGCATAACCTATCTCGGATTACTGAGGTAGTCAAGGCTGGGTTTATGTGATGCTGGCATAACCTATCTCGGATCACTGAGGTAGTCAAGGCTGGGTTTATGTGATGCTGGCATAACCTATCTCGGATCACCGAGGTAGTCAAGGCTGGGTTTATGTGATGCTGGCATAACCTATCTCGGATCACCGAGGTAGTCAAGGCTGGGTTTATGTGATGCTGGCATAACTTATCTCGGATCACTGAGGTAGTCAAGGCTGGGTTTATGTGATGCTGGCATAACCTATCTCGGATCACCGAGGTAGTCAAGGCTGGGTTTATGTGATGCTGGCATAACCTATCTCGGATCACTGAGGTAGTCAAGGCTGGGTTTATGTGATGCTGGCATAACCTATCTCGGATCACTGAGGTAGTCAAGGCTGGGTTTATGTGATGCTGGCATAACCTATCTCGGATCACTGAGGTAGTCAAGGCTGGGTTTATGTGATGCTGGCATAACCTATCTCGGATCACTGAGGTAGTCAAGGCTGGGTTTATGTGATGCTGGCATAACCTATCTCGGATCACTGAGGTAGTCAAGGCTGGGTTTATGTGATGCTGGCATAACCTATCTCGGATCACTGAGGTAGTCAAGGCTGGGTTTATGTGATGCTGGCATAACTTATATCGGATCACTGAGATAGTCAAGGCTGGGTTTATGTGATGCTGGCATAACTTATCTCGGATCACTGAGGTAGTCAAGGCTGGGTTTATGTGATGCTGGCATAATCTATCTCGGATCACTGAGGTAGTCAAGGTTGGGTTTATGTGATGCTGGCATAACCTATCTCGGATCACCGAGGTAGTCAAGGCTGGGTTTATGTGATGCTGGCATAACTTATCTCGGATTACTGAGGTAGTCAAGGCTGGGTTTATGTGATGCTGGCATAACTTATCTCGGATCACTGAGGTGGTCAAGGCTGGGTTTATGTGATGCTGGCATAACCTATCTCGGATCACCGAGGTAGTCAAGGCTGGGTTTATGTGATGCTGGCATAACCTATCTCGGATCACTGAGGTAGTCAAGGCTGGGTTTATGTGATGCTGGCATAACTTATCTCGGATTACTGAGGTAGTCAAGGCTGGGTTTATGTGATGCTGGCATAACTTATCTCGGATCACTGAGGTAGTCAATGCTGGGTTTATGTGATGCTGGCATAACTTATATCGGATCACTGAGGTAGTCAAGGCTGGGTTTATGTGATGCTGGCATAACTTATCTCGGATCACTGAGGTAGTCAAGGCTGGGTTTATGTGATGCTGGCATAACTTATCTCCGATCACTGAGGTAGTCAAGGCTGGGTTTATGTGATGCTGGCATAACTTATATCGGATCACTGAGGTAGTCAAGGCTGGGTTTATGTGATGCTGGCATAACTTATCTCGGATCACTGAGGTAGTCAAGGCTGGGTTTATGTGATGCTGGCATAACTTATCTCGGATCACTGAGGTAGTCAAGGCTGGGTTTATGTGATGCTGGCATAACTTATCTCGGATCACCGACGTAGTCAAGGCTGGGTTTATGTGATGCTGGCATAACCTATCTCGGATCACCGAGGTAGTCAAGGCTGGGTTTATGTGATGCTGGCATAACTTATCTCGGATTACTGAGGTAGTCAAGGCTGGGTTTATGTGATGCTGGCATAACCTATCTCGGATCACTGAGGTAGTCAAGGCTGGGTTTATGTGATGCTGGCATAACTTATCTCGGATTACTGAGGTAGTCAAGGCTGGGTTTATGTGATGCTGGCATAACTTATCTCGGATCACTGAGGTAGTCAAGGCTGGGTTTATGTGATGCTGGCATAACCTATCTCGGATCACTGAGGTAGTCAAGGCTGGGTTTATGTGATGTTGGCATAACTTATCTCGGATCACTGAGGTAGTCAAGGCTGGGTTTATGTGATGCTGGCATAAACTATCTCGGATCACTGAGGTAGTCAAGGCTGGGTTTATGTGATGCTGGCATAACTTATCTCGGATTACTGAGGTAGTCAAGGCTGGGTTTATGTGATGCTGGCATAACCTATCTCGGATCACCGAGGTAGTCAGGGCTGGGTTTATGTGATGCTGGCATAACCTATCTCGGATCACCGAGGTAGTCAAGGCTGGGTTTATGTGATGCTGGCATAACTTATCTCGGATCACTGAGGTAGTCAAGGCTGGGTTTATGTGATGCTGGCATAACCTATCTCGTATCACTGAGGTAGTCAAGGCTGGGTTTATGTGATGCTGGCATAACCTATCTCGGATTACTGAGGTAGTCAAGGCTGGGTTTATGTGATGCTGGCATAACCTATCTCGGATCACCGAGGCAGTCAAGGCTGGGTTTATGTGATGCTGGCATAACTTATCTCGGATCACTGAGGTAGTCAAGGCTGGGTTTATGTGATGCTGGCATAACCTATCTCGGATCACCGAGGTAGTCAAGGCTGGGTTTATGTGATGCTGGCATAACTTATCTCGGATCACTGAGGTAGTCAAGGCTGGGTTTATGTGATGCTGGCATAACCTATCTCGGATCACTGAGGTAGTCAAGGCTGGGTTTATGTGATGCTGGCATAACCTATCTCGGATCACTGAGGTAGTTAAGGCTGGGTTTATGTGATGCTGGCATAACCTATCTCGGATCACTGAGGTAGTCAATGCTGGGTTTATGTGATGCTGGCATAACCTATCTCGGATTACTGAGGTAGTTAAGGCTGGGTTTATGTGATGCTGGCATAACCTATCTCGGATCACTGAGGTAGTCAAGGCTGGGTTTATGTGATGCTGGCATAACCTATCTCGGATTACTGAGGTAGTCAAGGCTGGGTTTATGTGATGCTGGCATAACCTATCTCGGATTACTGAGGTAGTCAAGGCTGGGTTTGTCTAAATGTGTGGTGAGGCTAAGTACGCTAGTGTTCTTAGCTATCAGTAACAGTACTCATGTGTGTGTGTGTGTGTGTGTGTGTGTGTGTGTGCGCGCATGCAGGCACCCTACACACTCATCAAACATAAAGTACGTGTGTGTGTGTGTGTGTGTGTGTACATGTGTGCGTGCGTGCAGGCACCCTACACACTCACCTAACATAAAGCACACGTGTGCGCGCGTGCAGGCACCCTACACACTCACCTAACATAAAGCACACGTGTGCGCGCGTGCAGGCACCCTACACACTCACCTAACATAAAGCACACGTGTGCAGGCACCCTACCCACTCACCTAACATAAAGCACACGTGTGCAGGCACCCTACACACTCACCTAACATAAAGCACACGTGTGCAGGCACCCTACCCACTCACCTAACATAAAGCACACGTGTGCAGGCACCCTACACACTCACCTAACATAAAACACACGTGTGCAGGCACCCTACACTCTCACCTAACATAAATCACACGTGTGCACGTGTGCAGGCACCCTACACTCTCACCTAACATAAAACACACGTGTGCAGGCACCCTACACTCTCACCTAACATAAAACACACGTGTGCAGGCACCCTACACTCTCACCTAACATAAAACACACGTGTGCAGGCACCCTACACACTCACCTAACATAAAACACACGTGTGCAGGCACCCTACACACTCACCTAACATAAAGCACACGTGTGCAGGCACCCTCACCTAACATAAAACACACGTGTGCAGGCACCCTACACACTCACCTAACATAAAACACACGTGTGCAGGCACCCTACATACTCACCTAACATAAAGCACACGTGTGCAGGCACCCTACACACTCACCTAACACCACGTGTGCAGGCACCCTACACTCACCTAACATACACGTGTGCAGGCACCCTACACTCTCACCTAACACACGTGTGCAGGCAACCTACACTCTCACCTAACATAAAACACACGTGTGCAGGCACCCTACACACTCACCTAACATAAAGCACACGTGTGCAGGCACCCTACACTCTCACCTAACATAAAACACACGTGTGCAGGCGTGTGCAGGCACCCTACACACTACACCTAACATAAAACACACGTGTGCAGGCACCCTACACTCTCACCTCACATAAAACACACGTGTGCAGGCACCCTACACTCTCACCTAACATAAAACACACGTGTGCAGGCACCCTACACTCTCACCTAACATAAAACACACGTGTGCAGGCACCCTACACTCTCACCTAACATAAAACACACGTGTGCAGGCACCCTACACTCTCACCTAACATAAAACACACGTGTGCAGGCACCCTACACTCTCACCTAACATAAAACACACGTGTGCAGGCACCCTACACTCTCACCTAACATAAAACACACGTGTGCAGGCACCCTACATACTCACCTAACATAAAGCACACGTGTGCAGGCACCCTACCCACTCACCTAACATAAAGCACACGTGTGCGCGCGTGCAGGCACCCTACACACTCACCTAACATAAAGCACACGTGTGCATACACACCCACCCATAAAGCACACACACTACACACCCACCTAACATAAAGCACACGTGTGCAGGCACCCTACACTCTCACCTAACATAAAACACACGTGTGCAGGCACCCTACACACACACCTAACATAAAGCACACGTGTGCGCACCCTACACACCCACCTAACGCACACGTGTGCAGGCACCCTACACACTCACCTAACATAAAGCACACGTGTGCAGGCACCCTACACACTCACCTAACATAAAGCACACGTGTGCAGGCACCCTACACACTCACCTAACATAAAGCACACGTGTGCAGGCACCCTACACACTCACCTAACATAAAGCACACGTGTGCAGGCACCCTACACTCTCACCTAACATAAAACACAAGTGTGCAGGCACCCTACACACTCACCTAACATAAAGCACACGTGTGCAGGCACCCTACACACTCACCTAACATAAAACACACGTGTGCAGGCACCCTACACATTCACCTAACATAAAGCACACGTGTGCAGGCACCCTACACACTCACCTAACATAAAGCACACGTGTGCGCGCGTGCAGGCACCCTACACACTCACCTAACATAAAGCACACGTGTGCGCGCGTGCAGGCACCCTACATACTCACCTAACATAAAGCACACGTGTGCAGGCACCCTACACACCCACCTAACATAAAGCACACGTGTGCAGGCACCCTACACACTCACCTAACATAAAACACACGTGTGCAGGCACCCTACACTCTCACCTAACATAAAACACACGTGTGCAGGCACCCTACACACTCACCTAACATAAAACACACGTGTGCAGGCACCCTACACACTCACCTAACATAAAACACACGTGTGCAGGCACCCTACACACCCACCTAACATAAAACACACGTGTGTAGGCACCCTACACACCCACCTAACATAAAGCACACGTGTGCAGGCACCCTACACACTCACCTAACATAAAACACACGTGTGCAGGCACCCTACACACCCACCTAACATAAAGCACACGTGTGCGCGCGTGCAGGCACCCTACACTCTCACCTAACATAAAACACACGTGTGCAGGCACCCTACACTCTCACCTAACATAAAACACACGTGTGCAGGCACCCTACACTCTCACCTAACATAAAACACACGTGTGCAGGCACCCTACACTCTCACCTAACATAAAACACACGTGTGCAGGCACCCTACACTCTCACCTAACATAAAACACACGTGTGCAGGCACCCTACACTCTCACCTAACATAAAACACACGTGTGCAGGCACCCTACACTCTCACCTAACATAAAACACACGTGTGCAGGCACCCTACACTCTCACCTAACATAAAACACACGTGTGCAGGCACCCTACACTCTCACCTAACATAAAACACACGTGTGCAGGCACCCTACACTCTCACCTAACATAAAGCACACGTGTGCAGGCACCCTACACTCTCACCTAACATAAAACACACGTGTGCAGGCACCCTACACTCTCACCTAACATAAAGCACACGTGTGCAGGCACCCTACACACTCACCTAACATAAAACACACGTGTGCAGGCACCCTACACTCTCACCTAACATAAAACACACGTGTGCAGGCACCCTACACACTCACCTAACATAAAACACACGTGTGCAGGCACCCTACACTCTCACCTAACATAAAACACACGTGTGCAGGCACCCTACACTCTCACCTAACATAAAACACACGTGTGCAGGCACCCTACACTCTCACCTAACATAAAACACACGTGTGCAGGCACCCTACACTCTCACCTAACATAAAACACACGTGTGCAGGCACCCTACACTCTCACCTAACATAAAACACACGTGTGCAGGCACCCTACACTCTCACCTAACATAAAACACACGTGTGCAGGCACCCTACACACCCACCTAACATAAAGCACACGTGTGCAGGCACCCTACACTCTCACCTAACATAAAACACACGTGTGCAGGCACCCTACACACTCACCTAACATAAAGCACACGTGTGCAGGCACCCTACACTCTCACCTAACATAAAACACACGTGTGCAGGCACCCTACACACTCACCTAACATAAAGCACACGTGTGCAGGCACCCTACACTCTCACCTAACATAAAACACACGTGTGCAGGCACCCTACACACTCACCTAACATAAAGCACACGTGTGCAGGCACCCTACACTCTCACCTAACATAAAACACACGTGTGCAGGCACCCTACACACTCACCTAACATAAAGCACACGTGTGCAGGCACCCTACACACTCACCTAACATAAAGCACACGTGTGCAGGCACCCTACACTCTCACCTAACATACAGCACACGTGTGCAGGCACCCTACACACTCACCTAACATAAAACACACGTGTGCAGGCACCCTACACACTCACCTAACATAAAGCACACGTGTGCAGGCACCCTACACACTCACCTAACATAAAGCACACGTGTGCAGGCACCCTACACACTCACCTAACATAAAGCACACGTGTGCAGGCACCCTACACACTCACCTAACATAAAGCACACACAGGGAACACATTATCAGCTCTCATTAAAACTCTCGCAGCGGAGACCCAATGATGAGGCGAAACTTTTAATTGAATCCTCGTATAATTCGACACACACACACACACACTCGTACATATACACAGACCCAAAAATACACACACACACACACACACACACACACACACACACACACACACACACACACACACACACACACACACACACACACACATGATAAAGCACGTCAAGAAACTAGAGAACGTACAAAGGTTTGCAACAAGGTTAGTTCCAGAGCTAAGGGGAACTATGAAGAAAGATTAAGGGAAACACACACACACATGATAACATGATAACGACATACAAAATACTGAGAGGAATTGCCAAGGTGGACAGAGACAGGATGTTCCAGAGATGGGACACAGTAACAAGGGGACACAGTTGGAAGTTGAAGACACAGATGAATCACGGGGATGTTAGTAAGTATTTCTTCAGCCACAGAGTAGTCAGGAAGTGGAATAGTTTGGGAAGCGATGTAGTGGAGGCAGGATTCATACATAGCTTTAAGCAGAGGTATGATAAAGCTCACGGTTCAGGGAGAGTGACCTAGTAGCGACCAGTGAAGAGGCGGGGCCAGGAGCTTGGACTCGACCCCTGCAACCTCAACTAGGTGAGTACAAATACATACACATACACACACATACACACACACATACACATACACACACACACACACACACACACACACAGGAGTCAGAGACAGACAAAAACATTGACAGACTAAAAGAAATTTGTAAACAGTCTGAAAATAGTATTAGTCGTTAACGTATAATTTTCTCAACACTAGCAAACAGGTACCGTCCTCTCGTTGTCATGTACCGTCCTCCCACTCTCAGGTACCGTCCTTTCGCTATCACGTACCGTACTTTCTCTATCAGGTACCGTTCTGTATCTATCAGGTACCGTACTGTAGCTATCTGGAACCGCGCGGTCACTTACATGCTCTCACAGCTCTCAGATGCCTCCCCCCTCACTCTTAGATACTACGGTAACGCTATCAGGAACCATCCTATCTCCGTTAGATACTGTCCTCTTACCTGGGTCCCTTCCTATCACTCGTAGATGCCATCATATTACTGTCATACTTCTCGAAAAGGAACAGGGAATATATCCCAAATACAGAATAAACAGAAAAAGAAAAGGATAACAGAGATGATTTATTTCCAGTGTTGCAAAACACTTGCAAGGAAGGAATAGCCGCGTTTCTCCAGGCTTTCAATAACAAAACACGAGTGGCTGTTGGGGGTGGGAGAGAAGCAACAAGGAGAGTGGTGGGGGTAGAGAGGGCGGGTTGGGGGATAGAGGGGATGGAAGGAAAATGACAACCAATGTATCTATCATCGTTTTTTATCTGTTTTTTTCGTGGCTAGTTGAAAATTGCAAAGGTGTTGAGCTCGGTTTCTCATGCAAGAGGTGTAAAGTTGTGTTTTGGAAAGCTAGAGTGATGTAGTGTTATTGTGGGTATGCATTCACCGATTGGTAAATATGGGGGAAAAAGAGGGGAAGGTTGTGTCTCAGCTCCTGTCCCCTCATGCTAAGCTATTTCGGCTTGTGTTACAGTTTCTGGCATCTTGTATATTCGAATCTATGCCCATAAAACTAGTAATAATGGACAGGGATCCACTTCGAGGACAGCGTGAAACAAGCTTTTATGCCACAAGACGGGCAGAAAGCAGCAACTTCACTCTGGCTGTACCCTTCTCCAGAACATCACTCCATCTGAGATCATATATACCCAGGATGACTCGAGTATGGAACACATTCGTACAGCATAATGATGTCAACGAGATAAAGTCAGTTGATCACATGAAAATGATGGCCCACAGATGGCTCCAACTTCATCCTGTTCCCTACTTGTATGTCTCATAACAATAAAAATGCTTTCAAATGAGCTGATGTAGGTAACAGCTCTTAGCTTGCCAATAAAGTTAGGAATCCTTAACCTGTAAATAGCTTGTCAATAAAGCTAGGAATCCTTAACCTGTAAATAGCTTGTCAATAAAGCTAGGGATCCTTAACCTTGTCAAACACTGTGTAAAACAAAAAAAAAAACTATCGAGGTAAGAGGTAATGCTGGGTAGGGAGAGTTTGGGATTGACTACCAAGGTAAGACTGACAGTTAGCGTGGGATCAAATATTAATAGGCAAAGTCACCATGCTAATACTAACACATCAAGTACTAATCTTACATATGTCGTAAACAGACCTCTGGTTGACTCTGCACATTTTAAAAGCCTGTAGATGTATGCGCCAGCTTCAAGTGGCGCATGTGTCAGTTTCTACACGCCTATTTGCGGTTACGTGGGTTGAGTCTTAGCTCCTAACCCCGCAACTGTTTTCACGAGACTTTTCCCACTTTATGTGTATTTAAGTTGACAGTTTGATCTATGATGTGGCACCAGCTGTCTGTCGTAATATAAATGCAGATGTTGCACAACTGCCTGAACATTCTGTTATGATACATATAAAAACTTGTAAAGTCAATGAAATAATGCGTAAAGAAGTATGTAAAGGAGGGGATTCAGTGGGATCAGGTAACCCAAGCTCGCTAACTCAAGGGGACCTCACACCTGTGAAAATATTCTTGTTTATTTACATATATATATTCGAGTTGATGCCTTTCAGATATCGATGTTGTGGAACATAGGAGCAAACTTTGGCTATGTTGTGCTTGCGTGTGCGTGCGTACGCGGGCTCGCCCACTAATTTATGGCTGCAGGGGTTGAACCTTAGCTCTTGGCCCTGCCGCTTAATTTGCCGTTTGTCGGGCATACACGTCCTCTTAGCCTCGTGGATATTATACCTATTCTTAAAACTATGTAATGAGTCTGCCTCTACCACTTCGTCCATGTTATTCCACTCCCTGACCACCCTGAAGTTGAAAGAATATTTCCTGACATTCCTTTAGCTTATCTGTGACTGTCTCCGAGTACCTCTTACTTGCTTACCATACAACCTATCCCTTTTCACTGTTTAATTCTCCGAGTATTTTGTATGCCGTTATCATGTCTCCTTTGATCCTTATATCCTATATCATTAGTTTTAGATATTTTAATCTCTCTTCAGTTAATATATGTTGTGATGAGCCTATTTGGCAAGGGTGTTCTTTGCCGAATTACCAGATTTTTTTGCCATAAATCAGTACCTTCTGTAGCGCCTTATATATTTTATCAGGAGCGGGTTCAGTGCTTTACCTTCGATTCACAAAATTCACGTAAGCGCAACCTCTGTTACCAGTGTCTTTTGCCTCTCCAATTTTCTAGCAACTTGTATTTTCTGATTTTCCTGGGATTCAATTTCAGTAATCACTTGTGTGATGTAACGCGCAGGTTGGCATAATAATAATAATAATAATAATAATAATAATAATAATAATAATAATAATAATAACTTTATTTCTACAAGTACATGTACAAGGTATACAGTCCTAACTGACATCAATGGCATACTACTATGTTGTTAGGTAAGACACATATGCAACAGTTAGGTATCTTTATTTCGAAACGTTTCGCCTACACAGTAGGCTTCTTCAGTCGAGTGCAGAAAAGTTGATAGAAGCAGAAGAGACTTGAAGACGATGTAATCAGTCCATCACCCTTGAAGTTTTGAGGTGGTCAGTCCCTCAGTCTGCTATATAGAAAGCCCCTTGTTATGCAGAGCATTTCGGGCAAAATTTGGTCAATTTTGTCCCAGGATGCGACCCACACCAGTCGACTAACACCCAGATATCCATTTTACTCATGGGTGAACATGGACATGTCTCTCAAGGAAGCACGTCCTAATGTTTTCGGCCGTACAGGGGATCGACCCCTGGACTCAGCTCAGCTCACACAGCTGAGTGATTGGCAGTCAACCTACGGGACACCGGCATGTTTCATAGCGTAGCATTTCCACCTTAGTTGCATTCTCCTCATTACTTTGCTTCATGTACAGTGGTGATACACAGGAATCTACGTAGTTAAGATATGTCATATAGGAGAAAACACTTTATATACTAGAATTGGTTCCAGCACCAAGTCTTGTGGAACCTCACTTGTTACACTTCTCTTCCCGGATTATCAGTCACCTTTCCTTGATCCGATACATTGCTTCTTCGTTCCTTTATCCCTGTTGCTGCTGCTGCTCTAGTTTTCGGCCTAGTTTTCTCGGTGCTAACATGGTTTCTGCTGCCTCAGCTAGAAGCCATGGTGAAACATGGTCTAGTTCAACTGCATTCTAAGGTGTCTAGCACTTTCATTTCTTCTCCTGTTGTGTACATGGTGTTCACTGACCGCTGGTGTTTTCTAACCTTTAGTGGTGTACCTAAATGTTCAGAGAACACCTGAAACCAGTTCGCCTCCTCGCAGACTTTTATTTTAATTGAATAAATAATAAAGGTCACAGTAGATGGAACTGTTATGACGACTCTTCAGTCATGATAATGCAAGGGAAAGCATGAACTAGAAAGTCATAGAAACGCAAGACAAAACAACCTAGAAAATCATGGAAAGGCAAGAAAAAACATGAGGCAAACCAAGCAGCTTAAAAGAAATTCAGATAAGCCACATAAGAATATGTTAAAGAAGAGATGAGTAAAAAGTCAGTGTGGAATAAGTTTAGTATGAGAGCTTGTGAAAAAAGTGAAATTAAATGAGAAAGATAAAAATAATGCATGAGGCTGAGCCCACAGGGTGAGAGAGACTGTCTTCAGAAGTTCACAGGATGAGAGAGACTGTTTTGAGAAGTTCACAGGATGAGAGAGATTGTCTTGAGAAGTCCACAGGATGAGAGAGGTTGTCTCGAGAAGTCCACAGGATGAGAGAGATTGTCTTGAGAAGTTCACAGGATGAGAGAGATTGTCTTGAGAAGTCCACAGGATGAGAGAGGTTGTCTCGAGAAGTCCACAGGATGAGAGAGGTTGTCTTGAGAAGTCCACAGGATGAGAGAGATTGTCTTGAGAAGTCCACAGGATGAGAGAGGTTGTCTTGAGACGTCCACAGGATGAGAGAGGTTGTCTTGAGAAGTCCACAGGATGAGAGAGGTTGTCTTGAGAAGTCCACAGGATGAGAGAGATTGTCTTGAGAAGTCCACAGGATGAGAGAGGTTGTCTTGAGACGTCCACAGGATGAGAGAGGTTGTCTTGAGAAGTCCACAGGATGAGAGAGGTTGTCTTGAGACGTCCACAGGATGAGAGAGATTGTCTTGAGAAGTCCACAGGATGAGAGAGACTGTTTTGAGAAGTTCACAGGATGAGAGAGATTGTCTTGAGAAGTCCACAGGATGAGAGAGATTGTCTTGAGAAGTCCACAGGATGAGAGAGGTTGTCTCGAGAAGTCCACAGGATGAGAGAGACTGTCTTGAGAAGTCCACAGGATGAGAGAGATTGTCCTGAGAAGTCCACAGGATGAGAGAGATTGTCTTGAGAAGTCCACAGGATGAGAGAGATTGTCCTGAGAAGTCCACAGGATGAGAGAGACTGTCTTGAGAAGTCCACAGGATGAGAGAGACTGTCTTGAGAAGTCCACAGGATGAGAGAGATTGTCTTGAGAAGTCCACAGGATGAGAGAGATTGTCTTGAGAAGTCCACAGGATGAGAGAGATTGTCTTGAGAAGTCCACAGGATGAGAGAGACTGTCTTGAGAAGTCCACAGGATGAGAGAGATTGTCTTGAGACGTCCACGGGATGAGAGAGATTGTCCTGAGAAGTCCACAGGATGAGAGAGACTGTCTTGAGAAGTCCACAGGATGAAAGAGATTGTCCTGAGAAGTCCACAGGATGAGAGAGACTGTCTTCAGAAGTCCACCAGATGAGAAAGACTGTTTTGAGGTACTGAAGAGGAAGAAAGTTTCTCACCTCTCTCCCTCCTTCCATCCAACCTTCCTTACTTCCTCCCTCCCTCTCATACTTCCTTTCTTGCCTTCACTTCTATGCTTTCTGACTACCTTCCTCGCACCCTCTCCCTCCCTCTCCTTCTCTTCTCTCGCCCACTCCCACTTTTCTCACCCTAGTATATTGTAATGTAATTTCTGGCCTCCACAAAGTAGGTTGGAAATAGACAAGTTTCCTGGAGGCTGTGAGTCTTCCTCTGTTCCCTCTAACACTCTCTCAACTGCTTCACCTCTCTCTTTCTCTCTTTCCTTTGTACTCTTCCTCTTTGTGTCCTCCTGTTTGTGCATTTTCGTTGGTGTTTGCGGGCATGACTGTGCATGCATGTTTGCTGCTTTTGTGTGTGTTTTGGTGGACGAGTCACTCTGTGTAGCTCTTCTGTAACCTCCTCCTTGTTTGTTTGTGTATTTAGTGTGTGTGTGCGTGTGCGTGTGTGTGTGTGTGTGTGTGTGTGTGTGTGTGTGTGTGTGTGTGTGTGTGTGTGTGTGTGTGTGTGTGTGTGTGTGGTGTTGTGTGTGTGTACTCACCTAGTTGTACTCACCTAGTTGAGGATGCAGGGGTCGATTCAGAGCTCCTGGCCCCGCCTCTTCACTGATGTGTGTGTGTGTGTGTGTGGGTGGGTGGGTGGGTGGTGTGTGTTGTGGGTGGTATCCAGAGTAGGGAGAGATGTATAGGAAGTCTCCTTACACCGGCTTCCCTTTTTTCTACCTAGCAATAAGTAGGTACCCTGGTGCTAGAGTACCGGGAGGGGTTGCATCCTGGCTAAGGCCTGGTATAGTCATGTACCCTAACACCTGTTTCTGTTGAGCTCCAACAGTACTTAGGTAAGAAATTTTGTTATGATGGGGACCACACCCTGGAGGTTGAAGTCTCAGGCTACCTGGAGGCAGTTCGGGGGTCAACGCCCCCGCTGCCCGGTCCTCAGAGCTTACTGGGTTCCCAGCGTATAAGGCCATCTATAAAGAAAATGCAGCATAGCTGAATTTATGAAGCCAGGATGGCTTACCTAACACACTAGTTTGTTACAAACTCTGCCTCCAACCTTCCCGTAAAATATCAACACAAGTATTGTCAAAGCATAAGGAGAGAGCCTTCCGCTAGACTATCTCAATTTCAACTGTGTAAACTGAATTAGAAGTAAATAGAATGTAGTCATTCCTTAAGAGAATGTCTCTCCTGCTCTCTTTCTCTCGCTCTCTAATATACTGCTCTTCCCTCCCTTCTCTTCCTCCTCCCCTCTCTTCCTCCTTTCCTCTCTTTCTCCTCCCTTCTCTTCCTCCTCTTTACTACCTCTATCACTCTCCTCCCCATCCTCTCCTCTTCCTTTCCTTCCGCTCTATTTTTCTGATATTCCTCAGTCTTCGCTTTCCTTCGTTCTTCTGCTGTTCCCCCATTCTTTTCTCCCTCTCTTCTTTCTCCTCCCCCTCCACATCTTCCCTGACATCTCCATCACTTTCACCCACTTCTCCGTGTTCCCTGAGAGCTGGACTCAGTCAGCTGACACCCTCACATTACCACCACAAGTCTCTCACCAACACTCTCTACTTTTGCTGCGCTTGGTGTTGCTGCTTTTGTTTATTTCTTAGAAGGTATGAGAGTGCGTGTCTCCTGACGCACTTGTTGCATGCTGGCTCACTCATGAGTGTGTCTCCTGACGCACTTGTTGCATGCTGACTCATGAGTACATGTGTCTCCTGACGCACTTGTTGCATGCTGATTCACTCATGAGTGTGTCTCCTGACGCACTTGTTGCATGCTGACTCATGAGTACATGTGTCTCCTGACGCACTTGTTGCATGCTGACTCACTGTAGCTTTGCATCATTCCACAGAGGCCCTTCACCAAGTAACCCGTAGCTCGGTTGCTAGCACACTCACCTCACATACCGAGGTCCGTGGTTCGATCCCTAGTACGGGTCAAAACATTAGGACGTGTTTCCTTAAAACACCTGTTGGCCCTGTTCACCTATCACCAAAATAGGTACCTGGGTGTTAATCGATTGGTAAGGCTGGCATCCTGGGGACAAAATTAACGTAAATTGCCCAAAATCTCCTGCATAACAAGGGGCTTTCAATATAGTATGTCACTGATGTTAGCTACGGTCTGTATATGTTGTACATGTACTTGTAGAAATATAGATTATTATTATTATTAGTTCACCCTAAAAGTGTTGTGGGTGAAATGGGGGAGTGTGAACGACCGGAGAGAGACGTTGAGAGATTCACGGCAAGTTCAATCCCCACCCGTACCAAGGTTTGTTTACAATCATGTCATTACGATTTCGCGAGTCATTTATTATGTAGTGATATCGTGGCCTGTCAGGCCGAGGTCCTGCTTGTACTGGATGCAGCTCCTGACTACTCCCATCTAAAAGTGTGTACGAATATCAATATAGAGGTGACACAGGGTACACACCTTCTATCTACCCTCATACTGGCTGTTATTATATATTATAATACACGGCCTATATGTAATTATAACAGTACTGACAAAAGAACTAGAAGTGTGTCGGTCAATTCATCATTCTAGTAAGGTATCTCCCGAATACTAGACACACGCCACTTCTGTACAGCAGAGTACACTAGACACAGTACTTCTACCATCACGCACAGTATACAAATAACCCGCACGCAGAAGCTTATCACGACGTTTCGGTCCGACTCACACCATTTATAAGTCACACTGTGACTTGTAAATGTTGCAAGTAGGACCGAAACGTCGTCATAAGCTTCTCTCTAATATGTGCAGGTTATCTGTGTATAATTATATATATATATACATGCGTCATAAACATTTCTCCAGGTATACCATATCAGGTTTAAAGTTTTAAGAAATGATCTCCGGTTATACCGGAGAAACTTTGTAAAAAGCAAGAAAAATCGAAAACATCATTTCGACAGCTGCTCTAAGTATCCCCTTCTTGGGGATACACAACCAAGCGTGATTGTAAACTGAAATCTACGGTGCACTTAAGAAAGTAAACCGGAAGCTTCTAATACACCAATTAAATTCTCCCTCTTTTCTTGGCTAAGCTTTTAACAGGAGAATCAATGAGTTAATGCAAAAAAAAAAAAAATATGCCCAAGTACCTTTGGGTACAGGCATGGGGCCAAGTACCTTTGGGTACAGGCATGGGGCCAAGTACCTTTGGGTACAGGCATGGGGCCAAGTACCTTTGGGTACAGGCATGGGGCCAAGTACCTTTGGGTACAGGCATGGGGCCAAGTACCTTTGGGTACAGGCATGGGGCCAAGTACCTTTGGGTACAGGCATGGGGCCAAGTACCTTTGGGTACAGGCATGGGGCCAAGTACCTTTGGGTACAGGCATGGGGCCAAGTACCTTTGGGTACAGGCATGGGGCCAAGTACCTTTTGTACTTGGCCCCATGCCTGTAACTGCGGTGAATTGCGCCGAGCAAGAGGCACTTACAGTGAAGTGACGTATACTGTAATAACTCTATATTTTTTAAAGGGGTGGAGGGGTAAGCCAGCGGAAGGCCTCGGTCAGATGACCAAAGATCCACATCAGAAAACACTCTTGTTTCCTGACAACCATTACCAACCAACCTTCACAAGCTGTGAGGTAATCTGGTGGTATAAACGTTAAGTTATAGATACCCACAAATTGGTTTAGCAGAAAACGTGAGCAAATACTAGGACATACTTATTAGAAAACGTTTCGGTCCTGGGACCTTGATCAAGGTCCCAGGACCGAAACTTTTCTAATATGTCTTAGTGTTTGCTCACGTGTCCTTCTAAAGCAGACACTCTGGTAAACACAGAGTCAATACTCAGCTCAAGTCAGGCAGCCATGTAGTGGAATCTGCCCACTTCCCTAATTAATAAGGTGATGAGAGGCGTGTGAATGTAGGCACAACCATGATGATGATGAGAGGCGTGTGGATGTAGGCACAACCATGATGATGATGATGAGAGGCGTGTGGATGTAGGCACAACCATGATGATGATGATGAGAGGCGTGTGGATGTAGGCACAACCATGATGATGATGATGATGATGAGAGGAGTGTGGATGTAGACACAACCATGATGATGAGAGGCGTGTGGATGTAGGCACAACCATGATGATGATGATGAGAGGCGTGTGGATGTAGGCACAACCATGATGAAGGTGATGAGAGGCGTGTGGATGTAGGCACAACCATGATGATGATGAGAGGCGTGTGGATGTAGGCACAACCATGATGGTGATGATGAGAGGCGTGTGGATGTAGGCACAACCATGATGGTGATGATGAGAGGCGTGTGGATGTAGGCACAACCATGATGGTGATGATGATGAGAGGCGTGATGATGATGATGAGAGGCGTGTGGATGTAGGCACAACCATGATGGTGATGATGAGAGGCGTGTGGATGTAGGCACAACCATGATGATGATGAGAGGCGTGTGGATGTAGGCACAACCATGATGATGATGAGAGGCGTGTGGATGTAGGCACAACCATGATGATGATGAGAGGCGTGTGGATGTAGGCACAACCATGATGATGATGATGAGAGGCGTGTGGATGTAGGCACAACCATGATGGTGATGATGAGAGGCGTGTGGATGTAGGCACAACCATGATGATGATGATGAGAGGCGTGTGGATGTAGGCACAACCATGATGATGATGATGAGAGGCGTGTGGATGTAGGCACAACCATGATGGTGATGATGAGAGGCGTGTGGATGTAGGCACAACCATGATGATGATGATGAGAGGCGTGTGGATGTAGGCACAACCATGATGATGATGATGAGAGGCGTGTGGATGTAGGCACAACCATGATGATGATGATGAGAGGCGTGTGGATGTAGGCACAACCATGATGGTAAGCCCAGCTTAAGATAAGATTTGTTTGGAATTTTAACCCAGAGAGTTATCAACCCAGGATGTCTATCTTATTTCCCTTAGGATTATTTAATCTTATCCCCCAGGATGCCACTCACACCAGTCGACTAACACCCAGGCACCTACTTACTGCTAGATAACAGGATCAGCAGGTGCCTTTTTGTTCTTTAGGTCTAAGGAAATACACCTAGTATTTCCACCCGTGTAGTGGAGCGAGCCAAGGACACTCAGTGTGTGAGGCTAGAGCGTTGCCAACCAAGCCAGTGATTTTCCCCACGCTTGCACAGTGCTTCTTCTCAATACATACGCAACAGTTGCACGATCACAATACTATTTAATGAAGCTACCAGATAACTAACAGGTAACAGGTATTTGGGTATCAGTCAACTCCTGTGCGAGTCATCCAATATATGGCTATGGGTGAGATGTTTGACGAAGATTCGTCTCAAAGTGGCGATTCTTTTTGGAGGAGGACGACGAAACACCCATGAAGTCGGTGAAAGGCGGGAGTTTATTGTAGAGACGGTTCGTTACAGCAGCCTTTACTTCGGCATCCGCCCATTCATTTCCCGGGACAACAAGCATGGCCCAGACACCCACAGAACTCTACAACCATGTGAAGTGCAGCGAGACGAGCTTACAACTCTTGATCTCCTGTACCACAGTGGACAGAAGCACACTGGACCAAGGCAGAATCGGAGTACAGTGAACATTCCCTTAGATAAAAAAAAAAATGGCAGGAGTTGAAAGCTTTTTCATTACCAAACAGACACTGCCACAAAAGAACCTGATTATGTGGTAGCTCTACCATGCTCTCAAAACTCCTTTTTCTTGCTGATTTGCGTGTATATCTTGTTGAGCCAGTATGTACAGTGTCTGCATCTACATTGATAAAAATAAAACCTTATGTACACGAACCTTAGATTTTAAAACTGCTACCTAATGTTTTTGTACGTAAAACGTACCAATAAACAAAATTTCAATAACCTCGTGGTAAAATACGCACGTCTTGGATAACATTTAACATCAATGACCAGTTGATCACAGTTACACATTAACGTTACATTCATAAACAGTATGTATATATATATATATATATATATATATATATATATATATATATATATATATATATATATATATATATATATATATATATATATATACACTGCTTAAATGAGAGAAATATTTCTCAAGACGTAGCCAGCTATTTAAAAAAAAAAATTATCGTACAAGATAACTGACGACACCCAACATTAAACTCTACAAATGTAGCTTCTTGAGAGGACAGACAATCCCTGGGACACAGCAACATGCTGCGGAGTTCGCAGGTGTCCAGAAATTTTAACCCTGGCGGTGTTAACGTAAGCCATTCATTCACTGGCTGATATATTTTCAATAATCTTTCACCAGGGAGGGTGTCAGTATTATCAGCGCCGCTCACCCTGCTTGAAAAAACCCAGGATATTTTGTCTGTAATAAAGCAGAAGAGAGCACGTCTTCACTACACTAATACATACCTTAGCTTCACCACTAATGCCAGGATTAGAGTATTTTATGTAATCTTCCTTCTCAAGAATGTTAGTAATGTTGACGTGGGAGCCACACTAATGCACGTGCAATATGACCACACGATATTGCCTATGTCAGTAGTACTTTGCCTAAGAATTATTCATTGATCATGAAACGTTAAACATAACTGAAAATAATAAAGATTTAAACGATACACAATCATCAATCAGTGATTAGTAATATTTAGTAATTAACATCCAGGGGCAAGAATGTTATTCTGGGGTAACGTTATACGAGAGATGTTATCATATTTTAGGTGTTTATTAAGTAAAAACTTGCATGTTAAGCTCTTTTTCAGCAGTGCAAGTGTAGTACCAGACCTTAGTTGTCACTGTAGGTTCTGCTGAGTCAGACAACTCAGCAGCAGATGAGCTTAGCTAACTCAGCAGCAGATGAGCATAGCTAACTCAGCAGCAGCAAGACTGCTACATCACACAGTTAAGTAAGACTGACACCAACACTTCTCTCATGAGTATATACCCGATAAACGTTCTCAAAAAACACATTTCGGAGGTTGGAAAAACGCGAAGTTTCAACACCAGATGAACGTATTAACTCTTAGCGACTTAAATAAAAGCTTCCAAGAGCATCCAGGGTAAAACAAAAAAGTATGAAAACTACATATCAACACAAAAGCGAACAATAGAGCGAAGTTTGCCCAGCTACAAACACCACACTGACGAACTTGTAGTTGTCTTAGTTACCATCGCTGCTGCCTGACCTCAGGTCGTCACCCAGCCCACTGCCTCCATAACCCTCCGCTTCCTTCACTCCCTTATTCACTATTATCTCCTCCTCCTCCTCCTCCTCTCCCTCTGGCGTCACCCTCCCAAAGGAAAACATAATATCCAAACTATCCTCCTCCCTCTTCTCCTCTTCTTCTTCTGCCTCCACCTCATCTTCGTTTTCCTCCGGGATTTATTTCAAAGATGGCAGTAGAGAGGGAGGAGAGGAGAGTTTGGATACCAGGTTCTCCTTTGGGAGAGTGACGCCCTTGGAGGAGGGGGAGAAAGGAGGATGAAGAGGTAAAGGAGAGAGTGTAGAAGAGAAAGGTTGTGGTGAATGAAGTGTGCAGGGAATGCGCTGGCTGTGTGAGTCAAGTCTGATGACTTGGGTTCCGGTAGCAGCAGCAGCAGCCATGACGGTGCTGGCGGTGACAAATACGGCCGCTAAAAATCCCTCTCTGGAATTCTCCTTGCTTGGTAAGCTTCCTTCTAGTAAGCACAACACAAATACCATCCCACCAATTTAAAATAACCAGAATCAGTTAACAAAATAATGGGAAAACACTCATCTAAAATTTCACAGTTGTTTTTGCCTAAGAACAATGGCCACATTCGTGGGTAAATAGTTAAGCTATGTTCCACAGTCAGCAATAAGTCACAAGCTACAGAGGGGACAGGAGCACCGGTGAACAAGAGGCTATGAGTGAGATATGCTCGCATATCATCAGTCGATGACAACTCGTCACAGAGTATCGATGCGGGTGAAAGAGGACCAGAAACTCACGTTCTGCCAAACCCTGTATAGTTTGCTGCTAGTTTGTGGCAAAAGAAAGTGAAATGGGTACTTACCATACTTTCCAGGCGTCACTGTCCCTCGATGAGCTGTAAGAACACTTACCTGCAAAGGGAAAGCCAGTTATTTATTTACGTTTCAATCGTCACTTGTTCATGAACAACAGTGTAGCAACAAGGTTTTTGATAGAACATTTAAACACTTTAACAACCACATCAATCGTCAGGTCTGAGACGTTCACAAACAACAACAATATTGGGTTTGTTCACCTTGTCCTGGTGCGAGGAGAAGACTGAGCGATGTTTTCAGTTTGTTTCAGTGAGGGAGAGAGATCACTACGCCACCAGTGTCTCACCAATACATCACCTGCAGCAAAACTCTTCATTAGTAACTTAGTTTTGCAAATTTAATGGATCTGTTTATATTAAAATGCCCATGGATCGCCTTCGAGGGCCAAAATGAGGTACCATACCTCATTTTTAGGCTCTCTGCGCCAATAATTAGGTGGTACCTCAAATCTATTTTATCTTTGATGCCTTAGGAACCAAGCTCTTGTCTAAGGAAAAAAATATTAAACTTCTTTATCGATGCACAAACGCAAGTCCTGTCATTTAAAGTCAATAATAATGGATTGATCTTTCGTGAAACATCTGTTAAGATCACTTTGTTTTTATCGTTTAAATAGCCAATACTTCTGTGATTTAATTTTAGCAGATGATGTAGGTGGTGACTCTCACCTCTAGAGTATAAACTGCTGATAACTTTTAATGTGTAAACACTCATTATCTCTCTTAATGTACAAGCGAGTGACCGTTTATTCCCTAATCTCTGACGCACATATTTACGTTGTCACTCTAATACAAACCATATTTATGAAGCGCAAAATCACATTTGCTGCAGGGACAGCCTTCCTGACCACCACGTTTGACAACTGGTTCGGGAAAACGTCCACAAAACATGTGGATGAACGATGGCCTAAGCCGTCAATTAGTGATAAAATTAACTGCAATAAAAGTTGTTTAACTGTAACAAAAGTTTTAATGCAGCCGACGTCTCTCTCTCCATACACAAACATGTTTAACACTGAAGTATGTAGCTTCATCTAGCATGATACATGAGGACACACACGCCATACAACCGACAATAGCGAAGAAAAGACACGGGTTAATGAGAGGGGTTTATTTACTCTGTACCGCCTTAGAGGCTGGATTATTGTGTACCAGCAGCTCATCATGTGAGCACTAGCCCAGAAGAAGATTACCGAGGCCACACTGGGTTTTTCTGAGATCCCACTGGGTACTGTTACGCCTGTAATGATATTTGAGCCATTTCATACATTCAGTTTTTTATATAGCTAATCTACACAGTACAATACGTAGAAACAATTACTGATTTTCTATGCTTGGCTCACACGTAGATAATATATGACAGTCCTCAATCTAGGTAGAAGTAGATAGCCTTAGTGTAGACTTCCCATATTCTCTTCAATTTCTTTCCCGTGCACTCCCGTGCACCATCATTTATTTCCGCTGCATATAATTATCATATACTAGATCACAATATCACCGACTTTACAATTCACGTATCTAGCCTGTGCAATCCTATTAAAAAGAAATAGTTTACCTTACAGTTCCAGGGATTGGGAGGTAATAAAATTTGATCCTAGGGGAGAACAGCTCAAGTTTACCGAATCAAGAGCCCTCCACCAGCGCCCTGCAATTACAAATATGGCGATGGTAACTTGCACCGACACTAATTGCTCTCCCACTGTTTTTGTTAAGTCAAACTTGCAACACGGATCAACACGACAACAAATAATGGTCTCTAGGATTTGTCTGGCTTCTAATTGAACCAGTAAGTGCTTCTGTTGTTGTTTGTTACCTCGCTAACACCCGTCATGTTATCATGCTAACACCTGTCATGTTATGCTAACTCCTGTCATGTTATCTTGCTAATTGCTGTCATGTTATCTTGCTAACATCTGTCACGTAATCTTGCTAACACCTGTCATGTAATCTTGCTAACTCCTGTCATGTGGTCATGATGGCACCTGGCACGTTCTTATGCTACACTTGACATGTTATCACACTGGTCTCTTCCCTAGTATCGCGCTGGAAACTTTGTTACGCTGGAACCTATGTTATGCTGGAACCTACCACGTTATCATGCTGGAAGCTACCATGATATGCTGAAAACCTATGTTATCATGTTGGAACCTGCCATGTTATGCTGGAACCTATCTTATCATGCTGGAGCCTGCCATGTTATGCTGGAACCTATGTTGTTATGCTGGAACATGCCATGTTATGCTGGAACCTATGTTATCATGCTGGAACCTGCCATGTTATGCTGGAACCTATGTTATCATGCTGGAACCTGCCATGTTATGCTGGAACCTATGTTATTATGCTGGAACCTATGTTATGCTGGAACCTATGTTATGCTGGAACCTACCATGTTATACTGGAACCTGCAACGTTATGCTGGGACCTATGTTATGCTGGAACCTACCATGTTATGATGGAACCTGCCATGTTATGCTGGGACCTATGTTATGCTGGAACCTGTGTTATTATGCTGGAACCTGCCATGTTATGCTGGAACCTATGTTATGCTGGAATCTGCCATGTTATACTGGAACCTATGTTATCATGCTGGAACCTGCCATGTTATGCTGGAACCTATATTATCATGCTGGAACCTGCCATGTTATGCTGAAACCTATGTTATGCTGGAACCTGCCATGTTATACTGGAACCTATGTTATGCTGGAACCTATGTTATGCTGGAACCTGCCATGTTATTCTGGAACCTATGTTATGCTGGAACCTATGTTATGCTGGAACCTATGTTATGCTGGAACCTGCCATGTTATGATGGAACCTATGTTATGCTGAAACCTGTTATCATGCTGGAACCTATGTTATCATGCTGGAACCTGCCATGTTATGCTGGAACCTGCCATGTTATACTGGAACATATATTATCATGCTGGAACCTATGTTATGCTGGAACCTGCCATGTTATGATGGAACCTATGTTATGCTGAAACCTATGTTATCATGCTGGAACCTATGTTATGCTGGAACCTGCCATGTTATGCTGAAACCTATGTTATGCTGGAACCTGCCATGTTATATTGGAACCTATGTTATGCTGGAACCTATCTTATGCTGGAACCTGCCATGTTATGATGGAACCTATGTTATGCTGAAACCTATGTTATCATGCTGGAACCTATGTTATCATGCTGGAACCTGCCATGTTATGCTGAAACCTATGTTATGCTGGAACCTGCCATGTTATATTGGAACCTATGTTATGCTGGAACCTGCCATGTTATGATGGAACCTATGTTATGCTGAAACTTATGTTATGCTGGAACCTATGTTATGCTGGAACCTGCCATGTTATGCTGAAACCTATGTTATGCTGGAACCTGCCATGTTATGCTGAAACCTATGTTATGCTGGAACCTGCCATGTTATGCTGAAACCTATGTTATGCTGGAACCTGCCATGTTATGCTGAAACCTATGTTATGCTGGAACCTGCCATGTTATGCTGGAACCTATGTTATGCTGGAACCTGCCATGTTGTGATGTATACCGTAATGCATTTGTGGTAACTTTATAAGACTTGAATACATCCTCTTGTTGTAAATATCAAACAATTACGCGAGTAACAGTAAGCGCGTCTGCGTGGCGCTCAGCAGACGGAGAATCAAGCCCCCTCCACCATGCCTTGAACTGAATGACCCATATGAGTTTAGCGCTCAACGTGAATCATCATTATTATTATCGTTGTGTATTTTTTTTAAGATATCGGCCGTCTCCCACCGAGGCAGTGTGACCCAAAAAAAAAAGAAACGAAAGCTTTTCTTCTGTTTATCATTTAGTAATGTATACAGGAGAAGGGGTTACTAGCACCTTGCTCCCGGTATTTCAGATGCCTCTTACGACACACATGGCTTACGGAGGAAGGATTCTTCTCCACTTCACCATGTTGTAAATGTATTTTATTATAAGCTAGCATAAGCATAGCCAGGATGAGAACTTCAATGTGAAACATCCAGAATAATTATTCAACAAGCCATGGTTAAATTCACTTTTTTCCCCTTTTAAAACTATTCAGTATAAACAAACTAAATATGTTACATTAGATAAACTGCTGCATTTTCTACAAATGTGCAGTGTGTGTGTATGTTTTTACTAATACCTTATACATACGCATGGCATTACTGACCTGCCTGAGTGTCTGTGAGGTTCTGGCCATCAGATACCTGGGCTGTTGCACGCACACCTCCCCTCAAGGAAGGTTCCTTGATGTTGGTGAGGGGCTCTTGATTTAGGGAATTGGATCTGTGCTCCAGTTCCTCGAATTAAGCCTGAATGCCTTCCACATATCCCCCCCCCCAAGCGCTGTATAATCCTCCGGATTTAGCGCTTCCCCTTGATTATAATAATAATAATGCACGCACACCTCTGTGCACAAGTCATTCCAGCTCCCCAGGTAAGTTGTCAATATTACTGATGTTTATTTACATAGTGTTACCGTAAGCAACAAATTTAAGTATTACTCACAGATTTTATTAAACTGTCGTAATTTTTTTTAATTATAATTAATATTTTATAGTGATTTCATTCAATATTTCTAAATTATCTACGAATTTTCTTGTTTACAAACTCTTATTAGAGTAGTTAACAAAGTAGAGAACACTGAAGATATAAACAATTCATATATAACAATGGTTATAAATGACCATAATTTTTAAAGGGGTGGACCGGTAAGCCAGCGGAAGGCCTCGGTCAGATGATCAAAAGCTCCAAAGGCGGGTCATCATCTGACTAAGACCCGCGTCAGGAAACGTTTGTCCTGTTTCCTGACGATCCTTACCTAACCTAACCTAACCTAACCTAACCTAACCTAACCTAACCTAACCTAACCTAACAATTCACTGTGATACTGTGTATGGCATTTACCCTTCCTATCCAGGTTTATCTATTTTCGATTTGTAAAGCCCACTGTACGGGCGAAACGTCGTCAATTAAAGCTCGCATTATAGTGTATTTCTCTCTCCTTTACCAACATGCTACATAAAATATATTGCAAAACAGATTAGAGTAGCTTTCAGCTCTATATCTCAGAGCTCTGGAGTAAGTGGCACAAGTGTCAGTCTTCATCTCCACCACCGACATCAACTAATATTACAACATAACTTGTTTAGTTCTTGCTCTCTCTGTATTTTTTATAAATGGTGTTTTGTGGTGCTTTGTGTTTTTTTTTTACACGTCTATTTTACGATCTACTATTTGAAGGAATGTTGCTATGACCACTACATAGACTAAGGGGCCCTCAGTAACAGTTGTTCCAGCTATGTAATGTTATGACCACTACATAGACTAAGGAGCCCTCAGTAACAGTTGTTCCAGCTCTGTAATTTTGTTATGACCACTACATAGACTAAGGGACCCTCAGTAACAGTTGTTCCAGCTCTGTAATGTTGCTATGACCACTACATAGACTAAGGATCCCTCAGTAACAGTTGTTCCAGCTCTGTAATGTTGCTATGACCACTACATAGACTAAGGGGCCCTCAGTAACAGTTGTTCCAGCTCTGTAATGTTGCTATGACCACTACATAGACTAAGGGGCCCTCAGTAACAGTTGTTCCAGCTCTGTAATGTTGCTATGACCACTACATAGACTAAGGGGCCCTCAGTAACAGTTGTTCCAGCTCTGTAATGTTGCTATGACCACTACATAGACTAAGGGGCCCTCAGTAACAGTTGTTCCAGCTATGTAATGTTGCTATGACCACTACATAGACTAAGGGGCCCTCAGTCACAGTTGTTCCAGCTATGTAATGTTATGACCACTACATAGACTAAGGAGCCCTCAGTAACAGTTGTTCCAGCTATGTAATGTTGCTATGACCACTACATAGACTAAGGGGCCCTCAGTAACAGTTGTTCCAGCTATGTAATGTTGCTATGACCACTACATAGACTAAGGAGCCCTCGGTAACAGTTGTTCCAGCTTTATAATGTTGTTATGACCGCAACATAGACCAAGGAGCCCTCAATAACTGTCCCAGCTGCATAATCCGAGAAATCACAACTCAGTTTTCATCAGACGTGATGCTCTTCACTTCTTCCTGGTCTTCCATTTCTATTTATGCAGTCTCTTCCCCCGGGAGAAATTGTATTAGTGATCCGATCGGTTTTTATTTTTGTATCTGCGATGAGGACTGGGAATTATCATCTTCCTCTTTCATTTAACTCCTGAGATTTGTCTGTTATGCCGTAATTTTCCGTATATTATATTACTGCATGTTCCTGACTCATTATTAATGTATACTTTTGAAAAGTCTGAGAAGAAAAAGCTTAGAGGTGGTGTGGAAGGTGTGGCTCTTGAAGATGTGGTCGAGTGAGAGATAGAGTAAGAGTGGGCAAGAGAGAGAGACAGAGACAGAGAGAGAGAGAGAGAGAGGGATTAAACACGTCCGACCATCGCCAGCGGAACGGGCGCCGAAAGAACTCACTTAGTAAATTAAAAGTTTTCATTAAGGTAACATTTGGACCGACGCCTGGTTCTTGCTGTGTGCGTCCTCCATGTCGACTCCTCACGCATCATCTTATATTTATATATTTTTCCCTGGCGTATTCAATATTATATATATATATATATATATATATATATATATATATATATATATATATATATATATATATATATATATATATATATATATATATTATGTGTGTGTGTGTGTGTGTAAAACTTGCGATTTTGGCTTAAATAGCAGCGCTCTTCTTGCCGAATAAGGCAAGCGAAAATTTGTGTATGCAATAATTTCCCAAAAATCTTTCTGAACCTAACGAAAAAAATATATTTCGTTGTGTTTGTTTATTATTAAATTATTGTACTGTTATCTAAAATATATTTAGTTCGATTACACTAAATTAAATTGCGCTTGTTATAATAAGATTAGATAAGTTTTCTGAGGTTCTTTTGGTACAATATTATTAATTTTTATATTAACATAAACCTATAAGAGTAAATTTTAGAAAGGACTTAATTTTAAATGAGTTCTTGCTAACTGACCAATTTTACCTACTCGGCACGACATTTATATATATATATATATATATATATATATATATATATATATATATATATTATATATATTACTAGTACATGAATATTACCGAAGACCCCCACTTACCGTGACCCCCAACATAGCCGTCACTGACTATGAACCCACACCATTACCGCTATACGATTACCTGCACATACCATGACCCCCAACATAGCCGCCATATACCGCGTTATATCAGCTATATCTTAACATATAACCAGATATTCCTGTTGTCGTAATGTAGCCTTTGAGGTCTGGCTTCTGGCCGGATTATTTGTGAATCAGAAGGTAATGTGATATTCCTGGTGAGGTTCAGTCTGCTCCTATACAAAGCCCAGCCTCCCCTCACCTCTCCCTTCTCTCCTCCCCATCCTTCCCCTCTCCCCTCCTCTCTCTCTCCCACACTTTCATTTTCCTTTCCTGGTCTTTCTGGTCTCCTTTCATGGTGGGAGCTAACCTCCTCCTCCCTTACTCTCCCCAATACCTTGACGCCCCACCTACCTCCCCCTGCTACTTTCCTCCCCCTTACTTCCCGCAATAACTTCCCCCCCTCGATCTCTCGTTACTATTTTTCCCTCTCTCCAGGACCTACCCCCCCTCCTCCTCCCTCTCTCATTGCTATTACTTCTGGGGTGATCCCCTAGGAGAGGTATTTGCTAGTGGAAGTACCTGCTAGGAGAGGTACTTGCTAGGGGAAGCATCTGCTAGGAGAGGTGCTTGCTAGGGGAAGCACCTGCAAGGAGAGGTATTTGCTAGGGGAAGTACCTGCTAGGAGAGGTACTTGCTAGGGGAAGCACCTACTAGGAGAGGTACTTGCTAGGGGAAGTACCTGCTAGGAGAGGTACTTGCTAGGGGAAGCACCTGCTAGGAGAAGTATTTACTAGGGGAAGTACCTGCCAGGAGAGGTACTTGCTAGGGGAAGCACCTGCTAGGAGAGGTACTTGCTAGGGAAGCACCTGCTAGGAGAGGTACTTTCTAGGGGAAGTACCTGCTAAAAGAGGTACCTGCTAGGAGAGGCACCTGCTAGGAGAGGCACCTGCTAGGAGAGGCACCTGCTAGGAGAGGTATTTGCTAGGGGAAGTACCTGCTAGGAGAGGTACTTGCTAGGGGAAGCACCTGCTAGGAGAGGTACTTGCTAGGGGAAGTACCTGCTAGGAGAGGTACCTGCTAGGAGAGGCACCTGCTAGGAGAGGCACCTGCTAGGAGAGGCACCTGCTAGGAGAGGTATTTGCTAGGGGAAGTACCTGCTAGGAGAGGTACTTGCTAGGGGAAGCACCTGCTAGGAGAGGTACTTGCTAGGGGAAGTACCTGCTAGGAGAGGTACTTGCTAGGAGAGGCACCTGCTAGGAGAGGCACCTGCTAGGAGAGGCACCTGCTAGGAGAGGCACCTGCTAGGAGAGGCACCTGCTAGGAGAGGTATCCGCTTCATGTTTTGTCACTGGCAACCGAAAATTAGAACTGTCATTATTATTACATTCACAGGCAAGCGCTAAACCCGTAGGGGTGATGCAGCTCCTAAGAATTGAAAGGAAATAAGCTTGAGGGTAAATATTTGAGATAATTCATAAACGAGCCTACGATAGAAACGAGGCGACGGCGTGGGCGGCAGTGGGCGGCAGTGGGCGGCAGTGGGCGGCAGTGGGCGGCGGTGGGCAGGGGAGGTGGGGGATGGTGGGTGTCTGTGAGGGGGGAGGTGGTAGGGGGGGCTAGAGAGAGAGAGTGAGAGGAAGAAAGGCGTATGCCACTTCACGCATCATCCCATATTCGCTTCTTCAAAAAGAATTTCCATTTTGTATATCTTTATAGAAAACGTTTCTCCCTTTTTTTTCCCCGCGAAGCAGAATTTGTATTTTTCTTTTCATATCTCAGACGTGGAGCGTGTGTGTTATGTTCCCACACACACACACACACACACACACACACACACACACACACACACACACACACACACACACACACACACACACACACACAGGAGAGATAGGGGGGACATGATAACGACATACAAAATACTGAGAGGAATTGACAAGGTGGACAAAGACAAGATGTTCCAGAGATGGGACACAGTAACAAGGGGACACAGTTGGAAGTTGAAGACACAGATGAATCACAGGGATGTTAGGAAGTATTTCTTCAGCCACAGAGCAGTCAGGAAGTGGAATAGTTTGGGAAGTGATGTAGTGGAGGCAGGATCCATACATGGCTTAAAGCAGAGGTATGATAAAGCTCAAGGTTCAGGGAGAGTGACCTAGTAGCGACCAGTGAAGAGGCGGGGCCAGGAGCTTGGACTCGACCCCTGCAACCTCAACTACGTGAGTACACACACACACACACACACACAGACTGGTATTATTACGTGACCCGCTACAGACTGATATGAGAGTATCACACAAGGGATGGACCTGACAGTCTGTCACCTGGCTAGTCTCAAGTCTCAGGAAGGACGCGTATATTTGACTGCCTGACACCAGAAACAGTGGAGGCAGGAAGTGCGCATAACTCTACCCTGAAAACACTAGCTACGTGTAGGCAGTGTCCTTATATCACATTCACTGGAGACAAACAGCTGCGCAGCGCATCAACATTATCATAGGATTTAGTCCACTCTGAAAACAAACAGCTGCGCAGCGAATCCTACACCATTATAGGATTTAGTTCACTCTCTGGAAACAAACAGCTGCGCAGCGCATCCTACACCATCAAAGGATTTAGTTCTGTCATTGCACACAACAGCATGTGATTGTAATTGAAAATGCTCAGGGGTGAATTAGTTTGGTTGCGACGCCTGAGCGACTGATTTATTGTGTACCCCCATGCACATCCTGTGTATGGTAACGTAAACAACAGGATTACCGAGGTCACGATGGGTTTTTATCAGACCCCAACGAGCATGGTCACATCACGAAAACAAATTAGTTATTACATGTATTAAAATTACCTCATACATCTAACGTTCACAATACAGTATGGAGCTACAATCCAAAAAAATGGTATCATGTTACCACTAAAAATATTGGTCGTAATTGGGTTGCAAACTCGTTAATAAAATCGGTTTTTCATTTAGTCGATGCAAAATGTGGATACAGTATGAAGATATCATATATCTTCTCACTAACAATGAAGTGTTTTGGTATATTCTGTAAGATTTACGTGGAGATGTCTCTAAGAGGCTGGATACTTGCACACTAAGATGTGTGGACTTGTCCCTGTCCACACTGTATTTTATGTCATTAACATCTCTACACAAACTATACTGCCAGAGATACTGGCAGTGGGGAAGACGGAGACTAGTAATAAAGAAGAATAACGATTGAAAGTCTTAGCTTTACCAATGTTTGTGATTATTGTACAGGTCGCAGTGTCATTAAGATAAAGAAAGTAAAAAAGATAAATTAGAAATACGTCTTTCTGTGGGTTTTTAACTAAGTAATATTAAGCTGTACGATAAACACCGAGTGACTGACACAATCCCCTGGAGAACAACAATAAGCTTGGAAAGAACTTTTGAAGCAGATGAATACACCTCGTCCCAATAACCAAGTTTAAATATAACCAAAGGCCTTATGAAGATGATGACCTCGTCTACCAACCACTTTTTCCCAGGTAAAATGTGACAAAATTTTCATTAAATTTAGTCTTCTACAGTCTTCATATTATATGCATGTAATGCAGGTTTCAGAGCTGTCATTTGTAGTTTCCATAGCACACTACAGTCACAGTGAAGGCCCAGAAATTTAACATTTTGGCAGACTGGGATATGGAAACCACACATGGAGTGTATAAAACAGGGAATGACAGAACGCCAAGCGAATATGATCAAGTTCTGAATACTGACAACTTGAAGCCGTGTGACGCAGCCCAGCTGGACGTAAGTCAATTGCAGTCTGTAAGAAGATGGACATTTGCTGATGTTTGTGACTGCACAAGCAGGGGCAAAATCATCCGTATATAAAGAGAACAATATTCCCTTAGGTAATACTAAGGCTAAATCATTAATAATTAGCAAACAGGTTCTTGTAAGATCATACCACCGTGGAACACCTCCTTGAACAAAGTCTAGCGAAGTGTTTTACTGTTCCAGACACTAAATTGTCGATCTATCACGAAGGTCTTGAAAAAAAGTGAAACATGGCTATGCACGCAAATAGAGATAAGATATGATATCGCCTTGCAATGTCATAAGCCTTTTCCAAGTCCAAAAAGACTGCAACCACAAACCAACCTTGGACAAAGGCCTCGTCATGTTACGTATCGAGCCGGAGAAGAGGATCAATAGTGGGACGGATCCCTTCTATATCCAAACCCTTGTGTAGATATACAGTCGTGGGTTTCCAAGTACCATATTAGTCTCCCAATAACCATACTGAACCTTCCATCAATAAGAAAATGGAACTAGTAAGAGGGTTAGCACTCCTGCACACTTTGAGTAAGGAGGAATAATAATAAGTCTAATGTCGAAACTGTCCTTACTATTACTGGGGTACATCTTTCCTTCTGGATTCACTATGTAGATGACGTCTTTCCTCTTTGGCCTCAAGACTCTCAATCTCTTCCAGCCTTTTCTTGGAGCTATAAACATCTTGCTCCTTTTACTCTATTCTTGCATCTTCAGCTTAACTAGGTTGATTCAACAGAAACCATACCACAGGTGGGGTTTGAACCCGCGGTCAGAGAGTCACAAAACTCCAGACCGTCGCGTTAGCCACTGAGTTTTGAGACTCTCTGACCGCGGGTTCAAACCCCACCCGTGGTGGTTTGTTTGCAATCGTGTCATTACGATTTCGTGAGTCTTGATTCAATAGCCTTGGTATCAATAAAGATTTATAGAATATGTCATTGATTAGCGCTTTCTTATTGCTGAGTGCTTCTTAGTGCCTGGATCTATATTGCCTCGTTATATATATGTAAAGAAAAAGGGTACGGAGGATTTTTGACTAGTGTGACTGTAGCTTGATTCTTAGCGTCTTCGCCTTTGTCTCGTAAGAGGGGTCTTATGTAGCGCCATCAAGTGAGGGAATTCTCTTAATTTTTGTTTCATATTGCGTCGATCCTCTTTATTCACAGGGGTTTTTCTTCACTTTTTTTTCCTCAGGGGAGGCAACTTCTACCTCCTCACTTCACCTACACCAGCTCTACAGTCCACAGTATTAGTCTTCATCAGTGTTGGGTTATTCTAGCGTTCTGAAGACTCCAACTAGACTTCCTTACTATGTTAAGTGTTCTCTTTGTGCCTTATCTGTAAACATTACAGATTTATAACTTTTTCTCATGCCTTGGTTCCCCGTGGAAAGAAAGCTGGGTAGGAACACCGTTTCTATTTTTATTTTCATTTTACTGGCTGCATAAAAACGCGAATAGTCTTGGACGATTATTATTGTACAGACTAAGTACAGTAATGTGAAGGATCTTTTCCAGTGTCTCTACATAAGCTCCTCTACATTACGACAGTGTCTGGACAACCCCTAAGTATCTATACTTCCAGGTCAACCGTCACTCAACTTATCCATGACCTGCCTGTCAAACTTGGTACTCTTAATCTGCTTTGTACTCGTTTACAGGCTACCTTCATTATACTGCGATCCATCACCTTGTGTAGAACTCCAGCTCTTGTCTCCAGGATACATTACGTGTGCTTGCCCATCTACTTGACCATTAATTTGTTATTTTTTTTACATTTAACTTTGATTAGTTTATTTTTGTTTTTCTTTTAATAGTTTAATAAATGTCTCATTAAAATTTTAACTCATTTGACCCTTTTTTTCCATTTTTTTTATTTATCGGAAACAAGTTTATTTTTCCATTAATCTTTTTCACAGGGAAGCCCAACAGCTCTCTTTCCCCTGACATCGCAATTTTGTTCTATCTCGCTATCCTGTTGCATGATAACCATCGTGATCCTTGCAGTTATCACCCTATTACCCTCACTTATACTATCTCATAGGTTGTTCTGTGCTTAGTGAGAATTACCTTGTACTCTGTAATCTTTCTTCAACGGGACAGGTGTTCCCTAAGTCCCGTACTGTTACTAATCTATCTTGTGCAGGTGTTCCCTAAGTCCCGTACTGTTACTAATCTATCTTGTGCAGGTGTTCCCTAAGTCCCGTACTGTTACTAATCTATCTTGTGCAGGTGTTCCCTAAGTCCCGTACTGTTACTAATCTATCTTGTGCAGGTGTTCCCTAAGGCTTGTGCTGCTACTCATCCATCTTGGGCAGATGTTCCGTAAGGCTCGTGCTACTGATGTTTCATCTTAAGCAGGCGTTCCATGTAAAGTAAAAGGACACAAGTGCAACTAATGTGACATTTATTGTGGCAACGTTTCGCTCTCCAGGAGCTTTATCAAGCCATTTCGCTCCTGGAGAGCGAAACGTTGCCACAATAAATGTCACATTAGTTGCACTTGTGTCCTTTTACTTTACATATTGTCGGTAATTCTACCAACTTTATTACAGGTGTTCCATAAGGACCGTGCTACTGATGCTCCATCTTACCTCACGTTTGGTCAACCTCGCTCACAGATCTATGCAAATATTTCACCACACTCCATACACATTAAAAATTCACGATTCAAATCAAATCTTTATTCTTCAAACTGTCGTCAATCTGCTCTCCACGTTCTTTGTGTCGTTCTCACAAGATATCCGCCGGTGATGCCACGTAATGCAGGATAACACCTCTTAACCTGTAAATTCTACGGTGTAAAATATATATCATGTGTGAGCGGCTAGATTACTGTTTTGCACAGCAGACAGTGATGAAAGGACGCTGGCCAGAACCGCAATTGCGGTTTGATTAAAACCCCGATGCTGCTTGCTACCTCCGCGCCAACAACACTGTCAGCTACCTGGAGTGTTACTTGCTATCTCCGCGCCAACAACACTGTCAGCTACCTGGAGTGTTGCTTGCTAGCTCCGCGCCAACAACACTGTCAGCTACCTGGAGTGTTGCTTGCTAGCTCCGCGCCAACAACACTGTCAGCTACCTGGAGTGTTGCTAGCTCCGCGCCAACAACACTGTCAGCTACCTCAAGTGTTGGTTACTAACGCACCAACAACGCTGCCAGTTATCACCAGTGTTGGTTAGTAACGCACCAACAACGCTGCCAGTTATCACCAGTGTTGGTTAGTAACGCACCAACAACGCTGCCAGCTATCACCAGTGTTGGTTAGTAACGCGCCAACAACGCTGCCAGCTATCACCAGTGTTGGTTAATAACGCACCAACAACGCTGCCAGCTATCACCAGTGTTGGTTACTAATGCACCAACAACGCTGCCAGTTATCACCAGTGTTGGTTAGTAACGCACCAACAACGCTGCCAGCTATCACCAGTGTTGGTTAGTAACGCACCAACAACGCTGCCAGCTATCACCAGTGTTGGTTATTAATGCACCAACAACGCTGCCAGCTATCACCAGTGTTGGTTACTAATGCACCAACAACGCTGCCAGCTATCACCAGTGTTGGTTACTAATGCACCAACAACGCTGCCAGCTATCACCAGTGTTGGTTACTAATGCACCAACAACGCTGCCAGCTATCACCAGTGTTGGTTACTAATGCAAAAACAACGCTGCCAGCTATCACCAGTGTTGGTTACTAATGCACCAACAACGCTGCCAGTTATCACCAGTGTTGATTAGTAACGCACCAACAACGCTGCCAGCTATCACCAGTGTTGGTTAGTAACGCACCAACAACGCTGCCAGCTATCACCAGTGTTGGTTAGTAACGCACCAACAACGCTGCCAGCTATCACCAGTGTTGGTTAGTAACGCACCAACAACGCTGCCAGCTATCACCAGTGTTGGTTAGTAACGTACCAACAACGCTGCCAGCTATCACCAGTGTTGGTTACTAATGCACCAACAACGCTGCCAGCTATCACCAGTGTTGGTTACTAACGCACCAACAACGCTGCCAGCTATCACCAGTGTTGGTTACTAATGCACCAACAACGCTGCCAGTTATCACCAGTGTTGGTTACTAATGCAACAACAACGCTGCCAGCTATCACCAGTGTTGGTTACTAGTGCACCAACAACGCTGCCAGCTATCACCAGTGTTGGTTACTAATTCACCAACAACGCTGCCAGCTATCACCAGTGTTGGTTACTAATGCAACAACGCTGCCAGCTATCACCAGTGTTGGTTACTAATGCAACAACAACGCTGCCAGCTATCACCAGTGTTGGTTACTAATGCACCAACAACGCTGCCAGTTATCACCAGTGTTGGTTAGTAACGCACCAACAACGCTGTCAGCTATCACCAGTGTTGGTTACTAACGCAACAACAACGCTGTCAGCTATCACCAGTGTTGGTTACTAATGCACCAACAACGCTGTCAGCTATCACCAGTGTTGGTTAGTAACGCACCAACAACGCTGTCAGCTATCACCAGTGTTGGTTAGTAACGCACCAACAACGCTGTCAGCTATCACCAGTGTTGGTTAGTAACGCACCAACAACGCTGTCAGCTATCACCAGTGTTGGTTACTAATGCACCAACAACGCTGTCAGCTATCACCAGTGTTGGTTAGTAACGCACCAAGAACGCTGTCAGCTATCACCAGTGTTGGTTAGTAACGCACCAACAACGCTGTCAGCTATCACCAGTGTTGGTTAGTAACGCACCAACAACGCTGTCAGCTATCACCAGTGTTGGTTACTAATGCACCAACAACGCTGTCAGCTATCGCCAGTGTTGGTTAGTAACGCACCAACAACGCTGCCAGCTATCACCAGTGTTGGTTAGTAACGCACCAACAACGCTGCCAGCTATCACCAGTGTTGGTTAGTAACGCACCAACAACGCTGCCAGCTATCACCAGTGTTAGTAACGCACCAACAACGCTGTCAGCTATCACCAGTGTTGGTTAGTAACGCACCAACAACGCTGTCAGCTATCACCAGTGTTGGTTAGTAACGCACCAACAACGCTGCCAGCTATCACCAGTGTTGGTTAGTAACGCACCAACAACGCTGTCAGCTATCACCAGTGTTGGTTAGTAACGCACCAACAACGCTGCCAGCTATCACCAGTGTTGGTTACTAACGCACCAACAACGCTGTCAGCTATCACCAGTGTTGGTTAGTAACGCACCAACAACGCTGCCAGCTATCACCAGTGTTGGTTAGTAACGCACCAACAACGCTGTCAGCTATCACCAGTGTTGGTTAGTAACGCACCAACAACGCTGTCAGCTATTACCAGTGTTGGTTAGTAACGCACCAACAACGCTGTCAGCTATCACCAGTGTTGGTTAGTAACGCACCAACAACGCTGTCAGCTATCACCAATGTTGGTTAGTAACGCACCAACAACGCTGTCAGCTATCACCAGTGTTGGTTAGTAACGCACCAACAATGCTGTCATCTATCACCAGTGTTGATTAGTAACGCACCAACAACGCTGTCAGCTATCACCAGTGTTGGTTAGTAACGCACCAACAACGCTGTCAGCTATCACCAGTGTTGGTTAGTAACGTACCAACAACGCTGCCAGCTATCACCAGTGTTGGTTAGTAACGTACCAACAACGCTGCCAGCTATCACCAGTGTTGGTTACTAATGCACGAACAACGCTGCCAGCTATCACCAGTGTTGGTTACTAATGCACCAACAACGCTGCCAGCTATCACCAGTGTTGGTTACTAATGCACCAACAACGCTGCCAGCTATCACCAGTGTTGGTTACTAATGCACCAACAACGCTGCCAGCTATCACCAGTGTTGGTTACTAATGCACCAACAACGCTGCCAGCTATCACCAGTGTTGTTACTAATGCACCAACAACGCTGCCAGCTATCACCAGTGTTGGTTACTAATGCACCAACAACGCTGCCAGCTATCACCAGTGTTGGTTACTAATGCACCAACAACGCTGCCAGCTATCACCAGTGTTGGTTACTAACGCACCAACAACGCTGCCAGCTATCACCAGTGTTGATTACTAATGCAACAACAACGCTGCCAGCTATCACCAGTGTTGGTTAGTAACGCACCAACAACGCTGTCAGCTATCACGAATACACTGGGACAGTAGTGGAAAATATTGGGAAAAAGGACAGCCACCTTTAATAAGCGGGAAAATTTGCATTTCACGAAGCCATGACACAAAAACAAAGCAAAAATCCACTGGCTTTCAGGGATAACTTTTGTAATATTAATATACCTCTTATTTCAACACTTTCTCCTTTTCTCTAATTAATATCCGAAATGAAGTGCCTCATCTAGCATATATTTATCTACAAGTCGCTATAACAAGGCAGCGATCATAAGAAATTGCTTAGGAAAGAGAGATTAGTAAGGTGATGGAACGTGCGGGTTTTTTCTGGAAACATTAAGAATTTCTGGAAACCAGTGAAATAATATTCAGAATAGTAACAATATATGAAATTTAATGGAAGTCATTTAAATCCAAGGAGCTAAGACTTGCTGAGTTTAGTGTGTACTCACCTATTTGTACTCACCTATTTGTGGTTGCAGGGGTCGAGTCCTAGCTCCTGGCCCCGCCTCTTCACCGGTTGCTACTAGGCCCTCTCTCTCCCCGCTCCATGAGCTTTATCAAACCTCGTCTTAAAACTGTGTATGGTTCCTGCCTCCACTACGTCATTTTCTAGGCTATTCCACTGCCTTACAACTCTATGACTGAAGAAATACTTCCTACTATCTCTCTGACTCATTTGTGTCTTCAACTTCCAATTGTGGCCTCTTGTTTCTGTGTCCCCTCCCTGGAACATCATGTCCTTGTCCACCTTGTCTATTCCACGCAGTATTTTATATGTCGTTATCATGTCTCCCCTGACCCTCCTGTCCTCCAGTGTCGTCAGGCCGATTTCCCTTAATCTTTCTTCATAGGACATTCCCCTTAGCTCTGGAACTAACCTTGTCGCAAACCTTTGTATTTTCTCTAGTTTCTTGACGTGCTTTATCAAGTGCGGGTTCGTGTGTGTGTGTATGTGTGTGTGTGTGTGTGTGTGTGTGTGTGTGTGTGTGTGTGTGTGTGTGTGTGTGTGTGTGTGTGCGTGTGTGTGTGTGTGTGTGTGTGTCCTCGCCTTCATGTGATTGTGAGGGTCGATACCCAGCTCCTGGCCCTGCTTCTTAACTGGCTATGTGTGCACATACAGCAGCAGCAGCTGCTCCTACTCCTACTACTACTACAACTACAACTACAACTACTACTACTACAACTACAACTACTACTACAATTACAACTACTACTACTACTTTGTTCAGGTTATTTCACTTCCTGACCACAATAATATCTTGTACCTCGTATGCATTTTCAACGTCCAACTTTGCCCTTGTGCTCTTGTTTCCCGCCTCTCTTGACGATCCATCAGAATAAACCTCTGAGTAAACTGGACGAATCCGGATCAATCCAGTGTACATACACTAATACACCTCCCAGTGTACATACACTGAGACACACACCTCCCAGTGTACATACACTGAGACACACACCTCCCAGTGTACATACACTGAGACACACACCTCCCAGTGTACATACACTGAGACACACACCTCCCAGTGTACATACACTGAGACACACACCTCCCAGTGTATATACACTGAGACACACACCTCCCAGTGTATATACACTGAGACACACCTCCCAGTGTATATACACTGAGACACACACCTCCCAGTGTATATACACTGAGACACACACCTCCCAGTGTATATACACTGAGACACACACCTCCCAGTGTACATACACTGAGACACACACCTCCCAGTGTACATACACTGAGACACACACCTCCCAGTGTACATACACTGAGACACACACCTCCCAGTGTACATACACTGAGACACACACCTCCCAGTGTACATACACTGAGACACACACCTCCCAGTGTACATACACTGAGACACACCTCCCAGTGTACATACATTGAGACACACACCTCCCAGTGTACATACACTGAGACACACACCTCCCAGTGTACATACATTGAGACACACACCTCCCAGTGTACATACACTGAGACACACACCTCCCAGTGTACATACATTGAGACACACACCTCCCAGTGTACATACACTGAGACACACACCTCCCAGTGTACATACACTGAGACACACACCTCCCAGTGTACATACATTGAGACACACACCTCCCAGTGTACATACACTGAGACACACACCTCCCAGTGTACATACACTGAGACACACACCTCCCAGTGTACATACACTGAGACACACCTCCCAGTGTACATACATTGAGACACACACCTCCCAGTGTACATACACTGAGACACACACCTCCCAGTGTACATACACTGAGACACACCTCCCAGTGTACATACACTGAGACACCTCCCAGTGTACATACACTGAGACACACACCTCCCAGTGTACATACACTGAGACACACACCTCCCAGTGTACATACATTGAGACACACACCTCCCAGTGTACATACACTGAGACACACACCTCCCAGTGTACATACACTGAGACACACACCTCCCAGTGTACATACACTGAGACACACACCTCCCAGTGTACATACACTGAGACACACACCTCCCAGGCTACTTTGAGAGATGGGAGTTAAAAAAATCGTCAATTTATTCCACGAATGAATAACTTAAGAATAATGATCACGTCAGACCACCATTAATAACCACCAGGAAAACATCAAACTTTCACACAAAACAATTATCGCATAAAATAAACTTTGGCGCGCACACACGTACACCGGTGGTGCACACACGTGCACTGGTGGTGCACACACATGCACTGGAGGTGCACACACATGCACTGGTGGTGCACACACGTGCACTGGTGGTGCAGTAGCCGTGCGGTCCGCAGAGATCCATTTATTTATGTGTAATTACTGTTAATTAGCTTCCTATTTAGTCTGAATTATTTTGGAGAATTGGTTCTATCACCTGGCAAATGTGCAAGATGGTTAATGGGGGGGGGGGGGGGGTGAGGGGAGGTTTAAAACCTATCTACTTGACGAGAGGCGTTTTAAGGATTAATGAGGGGGGTTTAAAACCTAACTACTTAGTTAGGGGAGTTTTAAGGGATAATGGGGTTTAAAGCCTATCTACTTTAAGGATTAATGGGGGTGGTAAGGGGGTGGTTTAAAGCCTATCTACTTTAAGGATTAATGGGGGTGGTAAGGGGGTGGTTTGAAGCCTATCTACTTAACCAGGGTCGTTAAGGCATGCACGTTATCTATTTACCACTAGTCAAGAATATATTAATGCTAAAATTTAATGCAAATTCTCAGTGTATATACACTGAAAGACATACACACCTCAGTGTATATATAATGAGACACACTTGTGTATATACAGAGACATACACACCTCACAGTTTATATACAATGAGACACACGCGCCTCACAGCGTGTATACACTGAGACACACGCGCCTCACAGCGTGTATACACTGAGACACACACGCCTCACAGTGTATATAAACTGAGACATACATGCCTCACAGCGTATGTGCACTGAGACACACACGCCTCACAGCATATATACACTGGGACACGCCTCAGAGCGTATCTACAGAGACACGCCTCACAGCATATATACACTGGGACACGCCTCAGAGCGTATCTACAGAGAGACACACGCCTCACTGCGTATATACACTGAGACATACGCTTCACAGTGTATATGCACTGAGAGATATAAACTGGGAGGAATACTCCCATTAAGATGAGCTGGGCGGAGTACTCCCATTAAGATGATGCGGGAGGAATACTCCCATTAGGATGACCTGGGAGGAATACTCCCATTAGGATGACCTGGGAGGAATACTCCCATTAGGATGACCTGGGAGGAATACTCCCATTAGGATGACCTGGGAGGAATACTCCCATGAGGATGACCTGGGAGGAATACTCCATTATAAGGATGGACCGGGAGGGATAATGACTGACGGAGAATCGACTCTCCACTATTCCTTGAGATGAATGATCCATACGAGTTTAGAGCTTCACCTGAGAAAACAGATTCTCTCACAGAGACTCTTCATGGTAGAGAGAACCTTCACCACGACTACCACCACAACCACACCCACCACGGCTACCACCACAACCACTCACCACCACTTCCACCACAACCACAACCACCACGACTACCACCACAACCAAACCCACCACGACTATCACCACAACCACCACGACTACCACCACAACCACACCCACCATCACCAACACAACCTCCCTTACTACTATCTTTACCACATCTTCTCTACAACCACAACTGTCATTATCACCACAACTCTACAACCACAACTGTCATTATCACCACCAACTCTGCAACCACAACTGTCACTATCACCACCAACTCTACAACCACAACTGTCATTATCACCACCAACTCTACAACCACAACTGTCATTATCACCACAACTCTACAACCACAACTGTCACTATCACCACCAACTCTACAACCACAACTGTCATTATCACCACCAACTCTACAACCACAACTGTCACTATCACCACCAACTCTACAACCACAACTGTCATTATCACCACAACTCTACAACCACAACTGTCACTATCACCACCAACTCTACAACCACAACTGTCATTATCACCACAACTGTCACTATCACCACCAACTCTACAACCACAACTGTCACTATCACCAACTCTACAACCACAACCACCACCCCTTCACAATTTTCACCACCACCACCCGTACCATTAGTATTCCACCTGGTGTTCACTTGTTCACGGTGGTAGTGAACACTTGTTATGGCAACTAGTTCACCTGACCAGGTCGCCACAGGATGCAATATTTATCACAATTTTTAAAACCAACTTTTTTGTCGATGTGATGTCCACTGAATTTTAAACACAAGTGTGTGTGTGTGTGTGTGTGTGTGTCTGTGTCAATAATAATTTTTTTACAGTGCAAAAAGGCTGGTGGCTTTTATGGTGTGTGTGTGTGTGTGTGTGTGTGTGTGTGTGTGTGTGTGTGTGTGTGTGTGTGTGTGTGTGTGTGTGTGTGTGTGTGTGTGTGCGTGTGTGGTGTGTATGTGTGTGGTGTGTGTGTGTGTGGTGTGTATGTGTGTGGTGTGTGTGTGTGTGGTGTGTGTGTGTGTGTGTGGTGTGTGTGTGTGTGTGGTGTGTGTGTGTGTGTTTGTGGTGTGTGTGTGTGTGTGTGTGTGTGTGCGGTGTGTGTGTGTGTGTGTGTACTCACCTATTTGTGGTTGCAGGGGTCGAGTCCTAGCTCCTGGCCCCGCCTCTTCACCGGTTGCTACTAGGCCCTCTCTCTCCCCGCTCCATGAGCTTTATCAAACCTCGTCTTAAAACTGTGTATGGTTCCTGCCTCCACTACGTCATTTTCTAGGCTATTCCACTGCCTTACAACTCTATGACTGAAGAAATACTTCCTACTATCTCTCTGACTCATTTGTGTCTTCAACTTCCAATTGTGGCCTCTTGTTTCTGTGTCCCCTCCCTGGAACATCCTGTCCTTGTCCACCTTGTCTATTCCACGCAGTATTTTATATGTCGTTATCATGTCTCCCCTGACCCTCCTGTCCTCCAGTGTCGTCAGGCCGATTTCCCTTAATCTTTCTTCATAGGACATTCCCCTTAGCTCTGGAACTAACCTTGTTGCAAACCTTTGTACTTTCTCTAGTTTCTTGACGTGCTTTATCAAGTGCGGGTTCCAAACAGGTGCTGCATACTCCAGTATGAGCCTGACATACACGGTGTACAGTGTCTTGAATGACTCCTTACTAAGGTATCGGAATGCTGTTCTCAGGTTTGCCAGGCGCCCATATGCTGCAGCAGTTATCTGATTGATGTGTGCTTCCGGAGACATGCTCGGTGTTATACTCACCCCAAGATCTTTCTCCTTGAGTGAGGTTTGCAGTCTTTGGCCACCTAGCCTATACTCTGTCTGTGGTCTTCTGTGCCCTTCCCCTATCTTCATGACTTTCCATTTGGCAGGATTAAATTCGAGAAGCCATTTGCTGGACCAGGTGTCCAGTCTGTCCAGGTCTCTTTGAAGTCCTGCCTGGTCCTCATCAGATTTAATTCTCCTCATTAACTTCACATCATCTGCAAACAGGGACACTTCTGAGTCTAACCCTTCCGTCATGTCGTTCACATATACCAAAAATAGCACTGGTCCTAGGACCGACCCCTGTGGGACCCCGCTCGTCACAGGTGCCCACTGTGATACATCATTACGTACCATGACTCGTTGTTGCCTCCCTGTCAGGTATTCTCTGATCCATTGCAGTGTCCTTCCTGTTATATGCGCCTGATGCTCTAGCTTCTGCACTAATCTCTTGTGAGGAACTGTGTCAAAGGCCTTCTTGCAGTCCAAGAAGATGCAATCAACCCACCCCTCTCTCTCTTGTCTTACTTCTGTTATTTTATCATAAAACTCCAGAAGGTTTGTGACACAGGATTTGTGTGTGTGTGTGTGTGTGTGTGTGTGCGTGTGTGTGTGTGTGTGTGCGTGTGTGTGTGTGTGCGTGTGTGTGTGTGTGCGTGGTGTGTGTGTGTGGTGTGTGTGGTGTGTGTGTGTGGTGTGTGTGTGTGGTGTGTGTGTGTGTGTGTGTGTGTGTGTGTGTGCGTGGTGTGTGTGTGCGTGTGTGTGTGTGTGCGTGGTGTGTGTGTGTGGTGTGTGTGGTGTGTGTGTGTGGTGTGTGTGTGTGGTGTGTGTGTGTGTGTGTGTGTGTGTGTGTGGTGTGTGTGTGTGTGTGTGTATGTGTGTGCGATATTTTCATCACTAGTTCTCCCTCTCTGAGTGAGGTTTGCAGTATACATCCCTTGAGCGAATACTCAATTTCTGGGATTTCTTTTTCTATTTTTTTAATATCCATAACGTTGCATTTGCCGAGGTTAAATTCCAGTAGCCACTTGTCTGACCGCTCCTGCAGTCTGCCCAGGATTATCTGTAGCTTTTCTATGTCCTCATCTATTTTTATTCTCTTTTAATTTCCATTCATCTGCCCACAGTGATACATCTATCATTTACATATCCCAGAAATAGTGTTGGTCCCAGTATCGACACTTGTAGTACCTCCCTAGTTATACTTACTCATTCTGAGACTACATCTTCGAAAGTTAGTTTTTCTCCTTCTCTTAAAATATTCTAAGCCACTCTCGCGCATTCCGTTATTCCTGATTGTTCCCTAAATTATATTCTTTTTTTTTTGCGAGATACAGTGTCAATGCTTTTTTTTACAGTGCAAGAATGTGCTGTCCACTCATTCCCCTCCCCCTCTGTCTCTCTCTCTCTCCTCATTTCCGATACTGAATGGTTGAACTCCAGTAGGTTTCCGAGACATGATGTGTCATTTCTAAACACACAATGAGTGTTGCATATAAACTCCAGAGAAGCATAATCAAAGAGGAAATACTTGATATAGGTATCACATTTGAGATCAGAGATCAAGGTAAATGGAAGAGACACCAATGATAAGACCTTCTTATACTCTAGAGCAGTGGTTCCCAAACTGGGGGTAAATTACCCCCTGGGGGTAATTTAACCATTTTTGGGGGGTAATGGAGGGGTGACAGAAAAAAAGTTATGAATTCTGAAAATCAAGAAAACAATGCGGTACCCGGTATGAGGATTATTGTTAACTTCGTCTTAGTATATAAAGTTGTAAAGTAAACCTATTATAAGTAATAAAGTTAAACCAAATAACAATAAACATCAAAAACTAATATACAGTATTAGAAAAGAAGAAATATATAGCTAAGTGTGTGGAAACCCAAAAGTATTTTGACAACTATGCTTCAGGACAAAAGTCACTCAGTAGCCCAGATCGACCTGTCCAGTACGCGTCACTCACTTCCTGAGGCTGCCTCTAATTCACACTGTCAGTTTATCTGTGAGCATCAGCTGAGGTAGACATAAGCTGGTATGTATGTGTACTGCCCTGTGCAGTATATAGTTAGTATTTACCCACTGTTACTGTGAATTTGTAGCTATTATTAATTTTATATATAATGTATGTGTGGTTCTTACGTTTTCAATGGTTTTGCTAGGATTAGCAGAGTATGCGAGGCTGTATACGTTCACGTTTAGCCATATATATCAATAATAACAACATTTTGTGAAAGGGGTAACATGCTTTATGTGGCATGTTAAATTGGGTAACAAGCTGAAAAAGTTTGGGAACCACTGCTCTAGAGTATCTCAGAATGATCCTGTACGGTATGCTTACTGATGATGGCAGACGCTGGCGATCCCTACAAGTCAAAGTTATCACACAGTCAGTCAGCCAAGACACGATATGTACAGTGATCTGCAACACAAGGAAACCCTCCTCCTCCATGCGCTGTGAAAACACTGACTGGCAATGTAGAATAAATCTAAACACTGAATCGTCTAGGTCAGGATGTGTCATACTGTGTCTTGGGGAAGGAAACAACTTCGTGTCGTCAAAAGCTTGATGTTACAATGAACCAGCAAGTTAGTCTCCCATGTAGTGTTCGACCGTACGTCTTCGCTAACCTCCCATGGGATAAAATTGACATTGTAACAAGCGCAGCCTGGAAAACAACGAATTACAAGGCCAGTGTCATTGCTGTACAACCAAAGATAAGTGGTTTAGAACACACGTACAACACTTTATAATGAAGATCAGAAGTAGATTGAGGTAATCAGTCTCTAAGACTGGAGTCGATATGATCAGTCTGTCAATCAAGATTGAAGGACTAATTACCTTAATCTCTTTCTGATCTTCACTTTTCTTCTTTGTACTGGACAGATGAAACTACTGTGTGGCGAAACGTTTCCTCAATAAAGATAGCCAAAGTTGCACATGTGCCTAATTTATCGACTTCAGGACTCCTACGAGGTACATCTTGCCCAACAGTCGAGTAAAAGAAACAGAAGCATAACTTGCCGGAGAGGAGAATGATCTTACGGTATATAATGATGGTGGTAGTCAGACCGTCAGCTGTAAACCTCACAGCTGAGGCTGACGTGCGGGAAGAATCACAGAAATCACCAGACAATCTTATACGGAAACTCTCAAGACAAGATGACACTAGTCATCACAAACTTACAAGCTGAACACGAATCAACATAGCTACAAAAACCATTGCTTGCTCTTTGCTTTCTCTCTCTTGCTCTCTCCCTCTCACACACTCTCTCCCCACAGTAAAACACGGGGTCAGGCACCATCAGCGTACACAGGGGTCTCACACACACACACACACACACACATACACATACACACACACCACCGTGTTCAACACCATCCATCTTGTTTCTCTGGGATGACAACCAGCAATATTGGCACCCACCACTGCCACTTTCTCTCCCTTTTCTCATCCCCCTGGCACTCCCACCCCCCCTCCCCTACTTCCCCCTCCCTTCCTTCCTCCTGCATTCCTCAAATTCTTATTCCTTGTCAGTTTCTCTTCTCTGTTTAAAAATTTTAAAAGAATTACCAAGGCTTGTGAATGTGTAGTTACATGAAGTGCTACAAGAACAGGGCTACAAGAACAGGGCTACAAGAGCAGGGCTACAAGAACAGTGCTACAAGAACAGTGCTACAAGAACAGTGCTACAAGAACAGGGCTACAAGAGCAGTGCTACAAGAACAGGGGTACAAGAACAGGGCTACAAGAACAATGCTACAAGAACAGGGCTACAAGAACAGTGCTACAAGAACAGAGCTACAAGGACAGGACTACAAGAACAGTGCTACAAGAACAGTGCTACAAGAACAGAGCTACAAGAACAGGGCTACAAGAACAGTGCTACAAGAACAGGGCTACAAGAACAGTGCTACAAGAACAGAGCTACAAGAACAGGGCTACAAGAACAGAGCTACAAGAACAGGACTACAAGAACAGTGCTACAAGAACAGGACTACAAGAACAGTGCTACAAGAACAGTGCTACAAGTACAGTGCTACAATAACAGAGCTACAAGAACAGGACTACAAGAACAGTGCTACAAGAACAGGACTACAAGAACAGTGCTACAAGAACAGTGCTACAAGAACAGTGCTACAAGAACAGATCTACAAGAACAGAACTACAAGAACAGTGCTACAAGAACAGTGCTACAAGAGCAGTGCTACAAGAACAGAGCTACAAGAACAGGGCTACAAGAACAGTGCTACAAGAACAGTGCTATAAGAACAGAGCTCCAAGAACAGGGCTACAAGAACAGGGCTACAAGAACAGAGCTACATGAACAGTGCTACAAGAACAGTGCTACAAGAACAGAGCTACAAGAAAAGTGCTACAAGAACAGAGCTACAAGAACAGTGCTACAAGAACAGTGCTACAAGAACAGGGCTACAAGAACAGAGCTACAAGAACAGAGCTACAAGAACAGTGCTACAAGAACAGAGCTACAAGAACAGTGCTACAAGAACAGGGATACAAGAACAGAGCTACAAGAACAGGGCTACAAGAACAGAGCTACAAGAACAGGGCTACAAGAACAGGGCTACAAGAACAGTGCTACAAGAACAGAGCTACAAGAACAGGCTGCAAGAACAGGCTGCAAGAACAGAGCTACAAGAACAGAGCTACAAGAACAGGGCTACAAGAACAGAGCTACAACAACAGAGCTATGCTGGAGGTGTCCCGTCTTCACTTGTTGCTACACCAGCAGAACTATGTCACCTCTCTTCATTCTGTGGCCCACTCTAAACTCCACTCACTCCCTCTCCCCTCCTCTCTGTCTCTCTCTCTCTCCCCCTCCCCTCTCTCTCTCCCTCCCTCCAGCTATTCAGCAATCCATTGTAATCCCTTTCCCGTTATCCAGACCTGCTCTTCTAGCACCTGGAACACACTCTGGTGTGGTGCAGTACCTGCTCTTCTAGCACCTGGAACACACTCTGGTGTGGTACAGTATCAAATGCCTCCTTGTAGCCCAGGTGTGTACAGCTCACCTCTATCTCTCTCTCTCTCTCTCTCTCTCTCTCTCTCTCTCTCTCTCTCTCTCTCTCTTCTCTAATACAGTTATACGTACCTAGTTACCTGGAGTCTACCTACCTGGAGGGCATTCCGGGGATCAACGCCCCCGCAGCCCGGTCCACGACCAGGCTTCTTGATGGATCAGGGCCTGATCAACCAGGCTGCTACTGCTGGCCGCACGTAGTCCAATGTACGAACCACAGCCCTGCTGATGCGGCACCGACTTTAAGTATCTGTCCAGCTCCCTCTCGAAGGCAGCCAGAGGTCTATTGGTAATTCCCCTATGGCTGGTGGGAGGCTGTTGCGTACAAAGGTAATCCCACGAATACACGTGTGCTATCATTATGGCAGTCCTGTACACACACGGTTTTACTTTAATACATTTGAGAGTACATAAACATGTGTACTGCATAACGTACACACATACCATGTGTAGTGGAGGCAGGAACCATACATAGCTTTAAGAAGACGTATGATAAAGCTCATGGAGGAGGGAGAGAGTGGACCTAGTAGCGACCAGTGAAGGAGCGGGGCCAGGAGCTGTGACTCTACCCCTGCAACCACAAATAGGTTAGCGCACACACACAAACACACACACACACACACACACACACACACACACACACACACACACACACACACACACACACACACACACACACACACACACACATACACACATCAACAGCAGGCAACATGGTTTCAGGGACGGGAAATCCTGTGTCACAAACCTACTGGAGTTCTATGACATGGTGACAGCAGTAAGACAAGAGAGAGAGGGGTGGGTGGATTGCATTTTCTTGGACTGCAAGAAGGCGTTTGGCACAGTTCCACACAAGAGATTAGTGCAAAAACTGGAGGACCAAGCAGGGATAACAGGGAAGGCACTACAATGGATCAGGGAATACTTGTCAGGAAGACAGCAGCGAGTAATGGTACGTGGCGAGATGTCAGTGTGGGCACCTGTGACCAGCGGGGTCCCACAGGGGTCAGTCCTAGGACCAGTGCTGTTTCTGGTATTTGTGAACGACATGACGGAAGGAATAGACTCTGAGGTGTCCCTGTTTGCAGATGACGTGAAGTTGATGAGAAGAATTCATTCGATCGAAGACCAGGCAGAACTACAAAGGGATCTGGACAGGCTGCAGACCTGGTCCAGCAACTGGTGTTCAACCCCACCAAGTGCAAAGTCATGAAGATTGGGAAGGGCAAAGAAGACCGCAGACGGAGTACAGTCAAGGGGGCCAGAGACTACAAACCTCGCTCAAGGAAAAAGATCTTGGCGTGAGTATAACACCAGGCACATCTCCTGAAGCGCACATCAACCAAATAACTGCTGCAGCATATGGGTGCCTAGCAAACCTCAGAACAGCATTCTGACATCTTAATAAGGAATCGTTCACGACCCTGTGCACCGTGTACGTTAGGCCCATATTGGAGTATGCGGCACCAGTTTGGAACCCACACCTAGCCAAGCACGTAAAGAAACTAGAGAAAGTGCAAAGGTTTGCAACAAGACTAGTCCCAGAGCTAAGAGGTATGTCCTACGTGGAGAGGTTAAGGGAAATCAACCTGACGACACTGGAGGGCAGGAGAGATAGGGGGGACATGATAACGACATACAAAATACTGAGAGGAATTGACAAGGTGGACAAAGACAGGATGTTCCAGAGATGGGACACAGCAGCAAGGGGACACAGTTGGAAGCTGAAGACACAGATGAATCACAGTGATTTCAGGAAGTATTTCTTCAGCCACAGAGTAGTCAGGAAGTGGAATAGTTTGGGAAGCGATGTAGTGGAGGCAGGATCCATACATAGCTTTAAGCAGAGGTATGATAAAGCTCACGGTTCAGGGAGAGTGACCTAGTAGCGACCAGTGTAGAGGCGGGGTCCAGGAGCTTGGACTCGACCCTGCAACCTGAACTAGGTGAGTACAACTAGGTGAGTGCACACACACGCACACAGTGGGTCCTTAGAGAGGGAGCGGATATGCTGTGTGTGCCACTTACCACAATCTTCAACACGTCCCTGGAAACTGGGCAACTACCTGAGGTATGGAAGACGGCAAATGTAGTTCCCATTTTTAAAAAAGGAGACAGAAAAGAGGCACTAAACTATAGACCTGTGTATAGTGTGCAAAGTTATGGAGAAGATTATCAAGAGGAGAGTGGTGGAGCACCTGGAACGGAACAAGAGTATAAACGCCAACCAGTACGGATTCATGGAAGGCAAATCCTGTGTCACAAACTTTCTGGAGTTTTATGATAAAGTAACAGAAGTAAGACACGAGAGAGAGGGGTGGATTGATTACATCTGCAAGAAGGCCTTTGACACAGTTCCTCACAAGAGGATCAGGCACATATAACAGGAAGGGCACTGCAATGGATCAGAGAATACCTGACAGGGAGGCAACAACGAGTCATGGTACGTGATGAGGTATCACAGTGGGCACCTGTGACGAGCGGGGTCCCACAGGGGTCAGTCCTAGGACCAGTGCTATTTTTGGTATATGTGAACATGATGGAAGGGTTAGACTCAGAAGTGTCCCTGTTCGCAGATGATGTGAAGTTAATGAGGAGAATTAAATCAGATGAGGATCAGGCTTCTCGAATTTAACCCCGCCAAATGCAAAATAATGAAGATCGGGGAAGGGCACAGAAGACCGCAGACGGAGTATAGGCTAGGTGGCCAAAGACTGCAAACCTCGCTCAAGGAGAAAGATCTTGGGGTGAGTATAACACCGAGCACGTCTCCGGAAGCACACATCAACCAGATAACTGCTGCAGCATATGGGCGCCTGGCAAACCTGAGAACAGCATTCCGATACCTTAGTAAGGAATCGTTCAAAACACTGTACACCGTGTACGTCAGGCCCATACTGGAGTATGCAGCACCTGTTTGGAACCCGCACTTGATCAAGCACGTCAAGAAATTAGAGAAAGTGCAAAGGTTTGCGAAAAGGTAAGTTCCAGAGCTAAGGGGAATGTCTTATGAAGAAAGGTAAAGGGAAATCGGCCTGACGACACTGGAGGACACGAGGGTCAGGGGAGACATGATAACGACTTATAAAATACTGCGCGGAATGGACAAGGTGGACAAAGACAGGATGTTTCAGGGAGGGGACACAGAAACAAGAGGCCACAACTGGAAGTTGAAGACTCAGATGAGTCAAAGGGATGTTAGGAAGTATTTCTTCAGTCATAGAGTTGTCAGGCAGTGGAATAGCCTAGAAAGTGACGTAGTGGAGGCGGGAACCATACATAGTTTTAAGACGAGGTTTGATAAAGCTCATGGAGCAGGGAAAGAGAGGACCCAGTAGCAACCAGTGAAGAGGCGGGGCCAGGAGCTAAGACTCGACCCCTGCAACCACAAATAGGTGAGTACACACACACACACACACACACACACACACACACACACACACACACACACACACACACACACACACACACACACACACACACACAGTGTACAAGACACTAACTCAGTTAAACACAATTAACATCTTTATACAATAAGATATACACAGACAAATACAATTTTCTTCCTGACCTTTTCCAAATTCTAATTTTCAAGACGAACCAAAAATTCAATTAAATCTGAAAATTTCCCCGCCACGAATATGACAATTTTCCTGACCTCCTCGAAATTTAATTTTGGAAATTGACTTATTTTTTTCTTCTGTGTGTTCAATGGTCTAATGTATCCAGCGAGACCTTAGGTGGTATACCAGGGCTACCTGCTGGGATACTGCTAACCGAGGTGGTATACCAGGGTTACCTGCTGGGATACTGCTATCCGAGGTGGTATACCAGGGTTACCTGCTGGGATACTGCTATCCGAGGTGGTATACCAGGGCTACTTGCTGGGATATTGCTATCCGAGATGGTATACCAGGGTTACCTGCTGGGATACTGCTATCCGAGGTGGTATACCAGGGTTACCTGCTGGGATACAGCTATCCCTCCCTCTTAGCTTCCTAACCTGCCTCCCTCCTAACCTCTCTCCCTGCTTGCTCTCTCCCTATTTACTCCCTAGCCTATCTTCCTCCTAGCCTGTCTTCCTTCTTACTCAATCCTAGTCTCACTCCTTCCCATCTTGTCTCCCTCCTTACCCCCTTTCTATTCTCTCTCCCTCCTTACTCCTTCCATCCCAGCCTCTCTCCCTCCTTACTCCCTCCATCCTAGCCTCTCTTCCTCCTTACTCCTTCCTAATCCCCCTTTCTTCTCTTTCCCTGTCTTTTTCTCCTCTTCCTCCATCTCGTCTCTTCTCTCACCCCTCTACACAGTCACTCCCCCCCACGGTCCCTCTGCACCTCCAGCCTCAGGGTGTTGACCTCAGACAAGTGCTGCTGCTGCTGCTGCCATATCATACATGACTCGCTCCTGCTGCTCTTTACCTGCTGTATATTAAACATATTCTGGGTATATCGGCAAGTGCAACGTACGGTCTATGTATCTTTCATGTGTGTGTGTGTGTGTGTGTGTGTGTGTGTGTGTGTGTGTGTGTGTGTGTGTGTGTGTGTGTGTGTGTGCGTGTGTGTGTGTGTGTGTTCATATTTTTTAGGAGAGAGGAGTGGGTCGTCATTCTGCTGTTCAAGATTATGAAGGTCTTGAATTCATTAATAAAAAATCTTTATTTCTACACATGTACAAGGTATACAGTCCTAGCTGACATCAATGACACACTACTAAAGCCGCTTGCTATGCAGAACATTTCTGGCAAATTAGGTAGATTTTGTCCCAGGATGCGACGCACACCAGTCGACTAACACCCAGGTACCTTTTTTACTGATAGGTGAACATGGGCAGCAGGTGTCTTAAGGAAACACGCCCTAATGTTTCCACATGTACCGGGAATCGATCCCCGGACCACACTTTGTGAGCTGAGTGCGCTACCAATCGAGCTACCTTCTCTCAAAGCCGTATGTATGGAATTTACTTCCAAAATTTCCTCATCCAGATCGTTCCACTTCCTACCATGAGTGAAAAAAAACAATATTTAACACCTTTAAGAGTCATTTCTGCTTTAAGTTGCCTTTGACTGCTCTCACCTGCGCTCCCCTCCTCTGCAACTCTCTCGTCCAAGTATCATATACGTTGATAAATTAGACACATGTACAACTCTTGGGTATCTTTATTGAGGAAACGTTTCGCCACACAGTGGCTTCATCAGTCCATGGACTGATGAAGCCACTGTGTGGCGAAACGTTTCCTCAATAAAGATACCCAAGAGTTGTACATGTGTCTAATTTATCAACATGTCGGTTCTCCGAACCATTCATCTACAAATCATATACGTTGTAATTATGTTTTCCGTGATATCTCTCTCATACATTGTATTAAGTTCCTTGAGTCTTTCTACGTAGATCACTGAGTGGGGCCCTGCAAGGAGTGCTGCTACCACCGACACAACCTGTAACTGTAAAATATAACTTGTGTACTTCTAAACAGCATCAATTTCGTTATTTTTATGTGCCGTTATGTTGTACCTAAAATTTGAAATATATGAGAAAACGTCTTAAAACGCTCCGAAACGTTGAAATATATAATGAAAAACTGTGGTTCATTGGTCGGGATAAGTATGAGAGTGAATCCCAGGACTTATTTGTGTGCATGTGTGTTCAGACTGTGGCCCAGTGATGGAGCTGCTTATTTAGTGAACGATGTGAGCCCTGGACCAGGCAGCGGGGGAGTTAACCCCAAAATATCCTCTAGATACACGTGTCATTCACATGTTTATATAAGACACTGTTGAGATATGGGAGTAGAGTTCTTCATCGCTCCACATGCGCATATATCACCTTGGTTGTTCATCTGATGTGTTTCTTCAGTGATGTACACGATGTACTTAACCCAGGACTCTCCAAAGTGCCAAGTATTGACCTCTAAAGGTCGATATGACTATCGAAGGGGTCGATAAATGGCTGGGGGCCAAAAGGGAGTCAGTAAATGTCTGGGGACGTGTTTCGCGTTGTGCATCTGTGACCTTTCACCCTCCCTCTTGTCCCTCTGGTTTGAGTCATGTAAATGCAATTGTTGATAAATTAGACACATGTGCAACTCTTGGGTATCTTTATTGAGGAAACTTTTCGCCACACAGTGGCTTCATCAGTCCATATGTAGGAGAAACTTGAAGAACAGGAGGAGAATGAGGTAATCAGTCCCTCAACCTTGAGTCGATGTGTTCAGTCCATCAATCTTGAAAAGAATACGGCATATGAGCGGAGGAGCTTATAAACCGTATGGCAGGAGAGGTGCAGCAGTCATAGGCGGTGTCACATTTGTTCAATGTGGAAGTAGGTCGTGCCCAAGAATTAGGCAAACGAATCTTTTCAAGATTGATGGACTGAACACATCGACTCAAGGTTGAGGGACTGATTACCTCATTCTCCTCCTGTTCTTCAAGTTTCTCCTACGTATGGACTGATGAAGCCACTGTGTGGCGAAACGTTTCCTCAATAAAGATACCCAAGAGTTGCACATGTGTCTAATTTATCAACATGTCGGTTCTCTGAACTATTCATCTATAAATGCAATTGTATGTAAGCAGAGAAACAGACTGAACTTGGAAGAGCCTGGTGACTTACCACAAAAACTCTTATACCTTATATCTTTCTTATAATTTAAATATTACCTATTTTTATGAAGTCATTGTTATTATTATTCGTAATACTATTTATTAAATTATTTTCATATAATCAGTGTTTGGGGGTCGATGAACAATCTGAAACTTCATGAAGGAGGCTTAACTTTAAGTACTCTAGATCATTATCCTTGTCTGAAAATGTTAGCCTCTTTCCCTCAGCTAATATTCATTGTTCCGTCTTCTTTGTTATTCCGGGATTTCCATAAGTGGCGTTGAAATCCAACAGACTTGTACCTGACCAGTCCTTCAGCCTCTCCAGGACTCGTAGGGAGGTATTTGTAGGGATGTATTTGTAAGGATGTATTTGTAAGGATGTATTTGTAAGGATGTGTTTGTAATGATGTATTTGTAGGGATGTGTTTGTAGTGATTTATTTGTATTGAGGTATTTGAGGGGTGTATTTGTAGGGAGGTATTTGTAGGGTGGTATTTGTAGGGAGGTATTTGAGGGATGTATTTGGAGGCAGCCCTCCCTTCTCTCCTGGACTTATCCTCACTGCTTTACATCTTCCCAGGAATATATAGTACTCATCTAGCTTATCACTGACGTATATTATGAATAGTGGTGGTTCCAGCACTAATCCTTGAGGGACACCACTCGTCACACTCGCCCATCCTGATAAGTCCTTCCAGGACCATCATGATTCATCTTCAGGAACAAAAAGGAACAATACGTGACTGGAACAATACACAAATAACCCGCTCATAGGAGAGAGAAGAGCTTGTGATGACTTGTAAATGATCAGAGTCTGACGCGAAACGTCGGGTCTAACTCTGTGTATGATTCATCTTATTTATTCACTGATTCAACGAAGTTCCTTTCACCAGTGTGTGGGCTAGTCACTTGCCAGGTACAGTGTTCAGTACAGGTTAATGATATACAAGAACACAGTCAGTCCTAATACCGTCATATTGTTCCACGAGATCAGGAAGGAGTGTATCTTCTGCAAACAACGCCCTCTGTGTATGACACCGTGCATGACTCTGTAGGAATTGGTGCTTATGTGCAAATGTCTGGGTACCATCTGTATGACTGCAGGAGTTGTGTATGTAAATATGTCTGTGGGAGTTGTTGTGTATGTGCATATGTCTGTGGGAGTTGTTGTGTATGTGCATATGTCTGTGGGAGTTGTTGTGTATGTGCATATGTCTGTGGGAGTTGTTGTGTATGTGCATATGTCTGTGGGAGTTGTTGTGTATGTGCATATGTCTGTGGGAGTTGTTGTGTATGTGCATATGTCTGTGGGAGTTGTTGTGTATGTGCATATGTCTGTGGGAGTTGTTGTGTATGTGCATATGTCTGTGGGAGTTGTTGTGTATGTGCATATGTCTGTGGGAGTTGTTGTGTATGTGCATATGTCTGTGGGAGTTGTTGTGTATGTGCATCAGTCTGCGTGACTCTCTATGACTATGTTGCTGTGAATGTGCTCACATATATGTGGTTACAGGGGTCGATTCACATCTCCTGGCCTGGCTTGTCTGCGTGACACCGTGCGTATGTGACTGGATGTTGATGTGTGTGTCTTAATGTCTATGTGTACTTGCACGCCACTAATTATGGTTGAAGAGGGAGATTAACAGCTTCTAGCGATCTTACAGCTTTTAAGCTTCTTGGGCTCTATCGTATATGAACATGAAACTGCTTACAGAGTCCTCGTCCTTCCCATAACTTCCTTATACAGGTGAATGCACTTGTTTACACACCTTAGACTAAGGATGAAGTAGTTACCTGCGCCCGCTTGTCTCTGGTCAAGCTTCAGTCTGTTCCTGTCAGCACTATTAATGTATCTTGAGTATTATCCGCATCATGATATTTTCGTTACTTTTTTTCCTGTCCAGTTTTCAAAGTCAGCAAAATTCAGTTCCTATGGTCCTTTTTCAAGTCGATTCTCCAATTCGGGTACTGTTCTGGGAAAGCTCAGAGATAGAACACGGAATGGAGTTCCATGCAGAAAGATAACTATATAAGCAGTACACAAATAACCCGCACATAGAAGAGAGGAGCTTACGACGACGTTTCAGTCCGACTTGGATCACTGAAACGTAGTCGCAAGCTCCTCTTTCCTATGTTGTGTATTGTTTCAGTCACAGTGTTCTGCCTTCCTGTTGTTTACATAAGCAAAAGTTGTGGATCACACACTCACCTTCACCATTTCGAACAGATAACTAACAAATATAAAATGGTTGTAACTATGATCATAATTTTTTAAGGGGTGTAGGGGTAAGCCAGTAGAAGGCCTCAGTCAAATGACCAAAAGCTCCAACGTGGGTCATCATCTGACTAAGACCCGCGTCAGGAAACACCTGTCCTGTTTTCCTGTCGAACCTGACCTAACCTAACCACTCTAACAATTATTAAACTTGCACTGAAGAAACACGTACCACCTCCTAGTTTAATCAGAAATGCTTCAAGTACTTGACACACGATGTACACTCGGGCCCCACCTTTTTTGTTAATAACCACGACTCTCGCCCCACCTCTTACCTATACTGCTGCTGAGGTACTCAGGTCGACTCTTCTCCTGTCTACATGTGGGGGTTGTCTACTGCCCTGTGAGCTGCACTCAAACCATTATAGTTGTTTTGATGCGAGTCATGTCTCCTACGATGACGTGTGTGTGTGTGTGCCACGGTTTCCTGTTTGTATATTGGATTGACTCCTCCTCCTCCTCTTCCCCCCCCCCCTCTTCTTTCTCTTCTTCTATTTCTCCTCCTATCATTATTATTATTATTATTATTATTATTATTATTATTATTATTATTATTATTATTATTCATGAATAAGACATGAGAAACACCTGTCAGTACTGAATATCATTACTAATATTCTCCTTCCTCCTCCTCCTCTTCGTCTAATCCTTCTCCATTTCGTCTCCTCCTCCTCATCCTCCTCCTCCTCCACATCATCCTCGTCCTCCTCATCCTCCTCCTCCTCATCATCATCCTCTTCCTCCTCCTCCTCTTCTACACATTCTTTGAGTTTTACCAATTTTGTTATGTCTCTTCATCCCACCACCACACCTGCCCACCACCACACCTGCCCGCCACCACACCTGCCCGCCACCACACCTGTTAATTGAATATTTCATACCAATCAAGACCGGCATCACATCGCCAGCTTTCAAGTTCAAATACTGAGATTTGGTACATAAATTTGCTTTTATCCATGTTACCTGCCTTCCTTGCCAAACCCAAGTCAGAGACTAGACCAGCTGGTGTTTTGATTGTACAAGATCGTTAGCGAGGACAAAAACACAACCAGCTGCCAGATAATAGCTGGCTTCGCTGGATATTTTTTCCAGCTGGTTTATTGTTCTTGTGTTTACGTCGAAGATACTTGATAAAAAAACTGAATATTTTCTTGTTATAACGATAATCCCGTACAGGAAGATAATGGCAGTTGTGACATCCTGTTGCTCTACCTCGCTTGGGTATTTTGATACCCAGGGCACAAGGTGACTGTGTCCGCCTATACATAAAAAAAAATCCGTGTATAATTGTCTGTCTGATTATTAATTTATGACCATACTGGCAGAACAATGTTCATTGTGACCATACTGGCAGAACAATGTTCATTGTGACCATACTGGCAGAACAATGTTCATTGTGACCATACTGGCAGAACAATGTTCATTGTGTCTCTCTTCTCCTATTTCATTTATCATGTGTAATGCTTTCTTTAACATAATCTACTATTTCTCCCTCATTCTGTAACTACTTACAAAATCGTAATAGCAAGATTGCAAACAAACCAGGGAACTGGTGGGGTTGAACCTATGGTGAGTGACTCGTAAAACTCCAGGTCAGTGTGTAAACCACTGGACCAGCTGGCTACAATAATATTCATCCAGCTGTCTATATTTACACACCATAGACAGGTCAGCATGAGCCACTACTGTGACTACAAATGCAAGTTTTTATAGATGAATCTCCCGCCAGCGTGGCTGTGGCAAACTCTAACATTCATTACCTATTATACGTATTATTCAATTTATTAATTAAATTTAGTATAATTTCATAATCAAATATACAGTTGTGTCTCTTACACCTCTCAGTCTTTTACAGATTTTTTGTTTTTTTACTCGGAAAGCGAGTTTAAGAGTCGTCTTTGTCAATTTTGCCCAACATACGTAGTGACCAACTTTCATGGCCCCTCCACATCCATATATATAAAGATTACTATGTAGGTTGTGAGTGTAGCAATCATGTATACGATCAGACTGGATAGTAACATGTACACAACACTGACATACTACTCTCATGTTTAAAACTTGCACTGTGTTGCATATGTTGCACGTGTCGCATGCTAACAACGTCTCCACCCAGGAAGATGCATTGACCTTACCTTCCTGCACTTCATCACTCGTTTTTTATCTTGTTTTAAGAAATCTGAAAACCTTTACAACATTCCCAGGTCGCTGGCGGAGACCATAAATCCGGGTGGTGTATCGGCAGTTCTCTATCTTTACACAAGCGGGATTTATGCGCTGGCAGAGAGCAGTCTATTTCCTGTGAGGCTGACACTGCTCGCCGCCAGTAAATACCTTTAAATCCCAAATATAATCCCTTTTAAACCCTAACCTATTCTCCGCTGGTTAACTGGGTTTAAACTCTATCGACTAAACAACACGAGTGTATCATTAAGGCTGATTGTCACTTGTTCACTACCAATCAAAGATACTTGAATCCCTGAGAGATTAAAGTATAGAGTGTACATCCCTGGAGGTGTACATCCCTGGAGGTATACATCCCTGGAGGTGTACATCCCTGGAGGTGTACATCCCTGGAGGTGTACATCCCTGGAGGTATACATCCCTGGAGGTGTACATCCCTGGAGGTGTACATCCCTGGAGGTGTACATCCCTGGAGGTGTACATCCCTGGAGGTGTACATCCCTGGAGGTGTACATCCCTGGAGGTGGAGGTGTACATCCCTGGAGGTGTGCCTCCCTGGAGGTGTACATCCCTGGAGGTGTACATCCCTGGAGGTATACATCCCTGGAGGTGTACATCCCTGGAGGTGTACATCCCTGGAGGTATACATCCCTGGAGGTGTACATCCCTGGAGGTGTACATCCCTGGAGGTATACATCCCTGGAGGTGTACATCCCTGGAGGTGTACATCCCTGGAGGTGTGCATCCCTGGCGGTGTACATCCCTGGAGGTGTACATCCCTGGAGGTGTACATCCCTGGAGGTGTACATCCCTGGCGGTGTACATCCCTGGAGGTGTACATCCCTGGCGGTGTACATCCCTGGCGGTGTACATCCCTGGAGGTGTACATCCCTGGAGGTGTACATCCCTGGAGGTGTACATCCCTGGAGGTGTACATCCCTGGAGGTGTACATCCCTGGAGGTGTACATCCCTGGAGGTGTACATCCCTGGAGGTGTACATCCCTGGAGGTGTACATCCCTGGAGGTGTACATCCCTGGAGGTGTACATCCCTGGAGGTGTACATCCCTGGAGGTGTACATCCCTGGAGGTGTACATCCCTGGAGGTGTACATCCCTGGAGGTGTACATCCCTGGAGGTGTACATCCCTGGAGGTGTACATCCCTGGAGGTGTACATCCCTGGAGGTGTACATCCCTGGAGGTGTACATCCCTGGAGGTGTACATCCCTGGAGGTGTACATCCCTGGCGGTGTACATCCCTGGAGGTGTACATCCCTGGAGGTGTACATCCCTGGAGGTGTACATCCCTGGCGGTGTACATCCCTGGAGGTGTACATCCCTGGCGGTGTACATCCCTGGCGGTGTACATCCCTGGCGGTGTACACGTAATGTTTCTCAGTGCACACACATCATAAGATACTCATCAGAATATATATTCATCAAGAGAGATTTATTCAAAATATATACACATTAAGAGATATACTCAGCAAAATATATACACATTAAGAGATATACTCAGCAGAATATATACACATTAAGAGATATACTCAGCAGAATATATACACATTAAGAGATATACTCAGCAGAATATATACACATTAAGAGATATACTCAGCAGAATATATACACATTAAGAGATATACTCAGCAGAATATATACACATTAAGAGATATACTCAGCAGAATATGTACACACAGATGTACTCAGAAGTATATATAAACACTGGGATATACTCAGCAGTATATACACATATATTACGTAGTGATTCTAAACAATTATAGTTGCATGTATTTTTTTGTACTTGTTTGTATACGACCTCGTTTTTTATTGTTTTTTTGAGAAGTTTTTGTGTTTGGATAATAATGTAGGGAGGGGGTTGTGGTGGAGGGGGTTGTGGTGGAGGGGGGAAGTGGTGGAGGGGTGGTCGTGGTGGAGGGGGTTAGTGGTGGAGGGGTGTTGTGGTGGAGGGGGTTGTGGTGGAGGGGGTCGTGGTGGAGGGGGTTGTGGTGGAGGGGGGAGAGTGTCGTGGTGGAGAGGGGAGAGTGTCGTGGTGGAGAGGGAGACTGTCGTGGTGGAGAGGGGAGTGTCGTGGTGGAGAGGGGAGAGTGTAGTGGTGGAGAGGGGATAGTGTCGTGGTGGAGAGGGAGACTGTCGTGGTGGAGAGGGGAGTGTCGTGGTGGAGAGGGGAGAGTGTAGTGGTGGAGAGGGGATAGTGCCGTGGTGGAGAGGGGAGAGTGTAGTGGTGGAGAGGGGATAGTGTCGTGGTGGAGAGGGAGACTGTCGTGGTGGAGAGGGGAGTGTCGTGGTGGAGAGGGGAGAGTGTAGTGGTGGAGAGGGGATAGTGCCGTGGTGGAAAGGGGAGAGTGTCGTGGTGGAGAGGGAGACTGTCGTGGTGGAGAGGGGAGTGTCGTGGTGGGGAGGGGAGTGTCGTGGTGGAGAGGGGAGAGTGTCGTGGTGGAGAGGGGAGAGTGTCGTGGTGGAGAGGGGAGAGTGTCGTGGTGGAGAGGGGAGAGTGTCGTGGTGGAGAGGGGAGAGTGTCGAGGTGGAGAGGAGAGAGTGTCGTGGTGGAGAGGGGAGAGTGTCGTGGTGGAGAGGGGAGAGTGTCGTGGTGGAGAGGGGAGAGTGTCGAGGTGGAGAGGGGAGAGTGTCGAGGTGGAGAGGGGAGAGTGTCGTGGTGGAGAGGGGATAGTGCCGTGGTGGAGAGGGGAGAGTGTCGTGGTGGAGAGGGGAGAGTGTCGTGGTGGAGAGGGGAGAGTGTCGAGGTGGAGAGGGGAGAGTGTCGTGGTGGAGAGGGGAGAGTGTCGTGGTGGAGAGGGGAGAGTGTAGTGGTGGAGAGGGGATAGTGCCGTGGTGGAGAGGGGAGAGTGTCGTGGTGGAGAGGGAGACTGTCGTGGTGGAGAGGGGAGTGTCGTGGTGGAGAGGGGAGAGTGTCGTGGTGGAGAGGGGAGAGTGTCGTGGTGGAGAGAAGAGAGTGTCGTGGTGGAGAGGGGAGAGTGTCGTGGTGGAGAGGGGAGAGGGGAGAGTATCGTGGTGGAGAGAGGAGAGTGTCGTGGTGAAGAGGGAGAGCGTCGTGGTGGAGAGGGGAGTGTCGTGGTGGAGAGGGGAGAGTGTCGTGGTGGAGAGGGGAGAGTGTCGTGGTGGAGAGGGGAGAGTGTCGTGGTGGAGAGGGAAGACTGTCGTGGTGGAGAGAGGAGAGAGTCATGGGGAGGGGAGAGAGTCATGGGGAGAGGAGAGTGTCATGGGGAGGGGAGAGAGTCACGGTGAGGGGAGAGTATCATGGGGAGGGGAGAGAGTCATGGGGAGAGGAGTGTCATGTGGGAGGGGAGAGTCATGGTGAGGGGAGAATATCATGGGGGAAGGGATAGTGTCATGTTGAGGGGAGAGATTCATGGGGAGAGGAGAGTGTCATGGGTGAGGGGAGAGTATCATGGGTGAGGGGAGAGTATAATGGGTGAGGGGAGAGTATCATGGGTGAGGGGAGAGTATCATGGGTGAGGGAAGAGTATAATGGGTGAGGGGAGAGTATCATGGGTGAGGGGAGAGTATCATGGGTGAGGGGAGAGTATAATGGGTGAGGGGAGAGTATAATGGGTGAGGGGAGAGTATAATGGGTGAGGGGAGGGTATCATGGGTGAGGGTAGAGTATCATGGGTGAGGGGAGAGTATCATGGGTGAGGGGAGAGTATAATGGGTGAGGGGAGAGTATCATGGGTGAGGGGAGAGTATAATGGGTGAGGGGAGAGTATAATGGGTGAGGGGAGAGTATAATGGGTGAGGGGAGGGTATCATGGGTGAGGGTAGAGTATCATGGGTGAGGGGAGAGTATCATGGGTGAGGGGAGAGTATAATGGGTGAGGGGAGAGTATCATGAGTGAGGGGAGAGTATAATGGGTGAGGGGAGAGTATCATGGGTGAGGGGAGAGTATAATGGGTGAGGGGAGAGTATCATGGGTGAGGGGAGAGTATCATGGGTGAGGGGAGAGTATAATGGGTGAGGGGAGAGTATAATGGGTGAGGGGAGAGTATCATGGGTGAGGGGAGAGTATCATGGGTGAGGGGAGAGTATAATGGGTGAGGGGAGAGTATCATGGGTGAGGGGAGAGTATCATGGGTGAGGGGAGAGTATCATGGGTGAGGGGAGAGTATAATGGGTGAGGGGAGAGTATCATGGGTGAGGGGAGAGTATCATGGGTGAGGGGAGAGTATCATGGGTGAGGTGAGAGTATAATGGGTGAGGGGAGAGTATCATGGGTGAGGTGAGAGTATAATGGGTGAGGGGAGAGTATCATGGGTGAGGTGAGAGTATAATGGGTGAGGAGAGAGTATCATGGGTGAGGGGAGAGTATAATGGGTGAGGTGAGAGTATCATGGGTGAGGGGAGAGTATCATGGGTGAGGTGAGAGTATAATGGGTGAGGGGAGAGTATCATGGGTGAGGGGAGAGTATCATGGGGGACAGACAGGCTCAACCCACCTTACATTCAACTTAAACATGGGGACATTAAGGATTCAGTTACTTAATATTTAAAACATTTGCCTCTATCTCAAGCATATACAGTTAAATCTACAAACACATTCACCTACAACACTGATGCCTCCAGCCTGAGGTCCTCATCAGATGATAAAATCCCTACCAAAATAACATCAGAGATCTTTTTAAGAAATAAATAGATTCTTCAGGCACGTAAGTCCCTCCGTCTTCTAACAACATGTTCATTTTCCACTATAATCTACCTTGTCCATAATTACTATCACATTTGCTCAGACCTCTACACCACAGTTGTCATCGAAGATTTGTTAAGTTATACCATGAATTAAGGAAAGATCCTGGACTTCACCTTACGAAACAGACAAAGCAAATGTGATAGTAATTATGGACAAGGTAGATTATAGTGGAAAATGAACATGTTGTTATAAGTCCGGGAAGCTTAGGTGCCTCTTAACTTGTATTTGTCACTCTACTGCTGCTTGTGTCTCCGGTGTTGAAGACACCCCAGTACTCGACTCGAGAAGCCTGCTGAGAAGGCGATACGTTTCGCTTGTTGAACAGGCTTCTTCAGTCCGTTGTTGAAAATGGTAAAATACGGACAAGTTAAAGATTAAGACACATGGGCAACAGTTGGGTATCTTTATTGTTGAAACGTTTCGCCTACACAGTAGGTTTCTTCAGTCAAATACAGAGGTGATTTAAAATCATATACATCTCGCAGTAATTCCTTCCGCCGTTCCATTACCTGTTTTAACCATGTCCCAAATTTCTTTCCCTGGAGTTTGTAATGAGTTAAGATCTCTTACTTCTTATGTGAAACATATCTGGTCACCAAGCGGGTAAATTAGTTGAATTAGCTAGTGCTTTGAGAAGGTGTGGACACCTGTGTCTGGCTTATCACACCAGACTAATTCTCTCCCTGCCCGAACACTTGTACTGGCTGCACGAGTTCCTTTACAGTCGCAGATTTTGCTTGATATAACCAGACTTGTTCATGGTATAACCAGACTTGTTCATGGTATAACCAGAATTATTTCTGGTATAACGAGAATTATTTCTGGTATAACCAGGCTTGTTCCTGGTATAACCAGACTTGCTCTGGGTATAAACCAGATTTGTTCATGGTATAACCAGAATTATTTCTGGTATAACCAGAAATATTTCTGGTAAAACCAGAAATATTTCTGGTATAACCATAAATATTTCTGGTATAACCAGAATTATTTCTGGTACATGTATAACCAGAATTATTTCTGGTATAGCCAGGCTTATTCCTGGTATAACCAGACTTGCTCTGGGTATAACCAGATTTGTTCATGGTATAACCAGAATTATTTCTGGTATAACCAGAAATATTTCTGGCATAACCAGAATTATTTCTGGTATAACCAGACTTGTTCCTGGTATAACCAGACTTGCTGTGGGTATAACCAGATCTGTCCATAATATAACTAGATTTTTGTATATCTAGATGTGTTTTTGTTCTAGCTACAGACAGGCCTGGGAGGGCACAGGTTCTTCAGCGTCTTCCTTTCCCTTCCAGTAAGTTTTCTATAATAACAGAGGTTTTCGAACCAAGATGTTTTCTAACATAACCAAGAGGTTTTCTAACATAACCAAGAGGTTATTTAAAATAACCAAGAGGTTTTCCAACATAACCAAGAGATTTTCTAACATAACCAAGAGGTTTTCTAACATAACCAAGAGGTTTTCTAACATAACCAAGAGGTTTTCTAACATAACCAAGAGGTTTTCTAACATAACCAAGAGGTTTTCTAACATAACCAAGAGGTTTTCTAACATAACCAAGAGGTTTTCTAACATAACCAAGATATTTTCTAACATAACCAAGAGGTTTTCCAACATAACCAAGAGGTTTTCTAACATAACCAAGAGGTTTTCCAACATAACCAAGAGGTTTTCCAAAATAACCAAGAGGTTTTCCAACATAACCAAGAGGTTTTCTAACATAACCAAGAGGTTTTCTAGCATAACCAAGAGGTTATTTAAAATAACCAAGAGGTTTTCTAACATAACCAAGAGGTTTTCTACCATAACCAAGAGGTTTTTAACATAACCAAGAGGTTTTCTAACATAACCAAGAGGTTTTCTAACACAACCAAGAGGTTTTCTAACATAACCAAGAGGTTTTCGAACATAACCAAGAGGTTTTTTAACATAACCAAGATGTTTTCTAACACAACCAAGAGGTTTTCTAACATAACCAAGAGGTTTTCTAACATAACCAAGAGGTTTTCTAACATAACCAAGAGGTTTTCGAACATAACCAAGAGGTTTTTTAACATAACCAAGAGGTTTTCTAACACAACCAAGAGGTTTTCTAACATAACCAAGAGGTTTTCTACCATAACCAAGAGGTTTTCTAACATAACCAAGAGGTTTTCGAACATAACCAAGAGGTTTTTTAACATAACCAAGAGGTTTTCTAACATAACCAAGAGGTTTTTTAACATAACCAAGAGGTTTTCTAACATAACCAAGAGGTTTTCTACCATAACCAAGAGGTTTTCTACCATAACCAAGAGGTTTTCTACCATAACCAAGAGGTTTTCTAACATAACCAAGAGGTTTTCGAACATAACCAAGAGGTTTTCTAACATAACCAAGAGGTTTTCTAACATAACCAAGAGGTTTTCGAACATAACCAAGAGGTTTTCTAACATAACCAAGAGGTTTTTTTTAACATAACCAAGAGGTTTTCTAACATAACCAAGAGGTTTTTTAACATAACCAAGAGGTTTTTTAACATAACCAAGAGGTTTTCTAACATAACCAAGAGGTTTTTTTATTAACATAACCAAGAGGTTTTCTAACATAACCAAGAGGTTTTCTAACATAACCAAGAGGTTTTCTAACATAACCAAGAGGTTTTCTAACATAACCAAGAGGTTTTCTAACATAACCAAGAGGTTTTTTAACATAACCAAGAGGTTTTTTTTAACATAACCAAGAGGTTTTCTAACATAACCAAGAGGTTTTTTAACATAACCAAGAGGTTTTCTAACATAACCAAGAGGTTTTTTAACATAACCAAGAGGTTTTCTAACATAACCAAGAGGTTTTCGAACCAAGAGGCTTTCTAACATAACCAAGAGGTTTTCGAACCAAGAGGTTTTCTAACATAACCAAGAGGTTTTTTTAACATAACCAAGAGGTTTTCTAACATAACCAAGAGGTTTTTTTAACATAACCAAGAGGTTTTCTAACATAACCAAGAGGTTTTTTTAACATAACCAAGAGGTTTTCTAACATAACCAAGAGGTTTTCTACCATAACCAAGAGGTTTTCTACCATAACCAAGAGGTTTTCTACCATAACCAAGAGGTTTTCTAACATAACCAAGAGGTTTTCTACCATAACCAGGAGGTTTTCTACCATAACCAAGAGGTTTTCTACCATAACCAAGAGGTTTTCTAACATAACCAAGAGGTTTTCTAACATAACCAAGAGGTTTTCTACCATAACCAAGAGGTTTTCTAACATAACCAAGAGGTTTTCTAACATAACCAAGAGGTTTTCGAACATAACCAAGAGGTTTTCTAACATAACCAAGAGGTTTTTTTTAACATAACCAAGAGGTTTTCTAACATAACCAAGAGGTTTTTTAACATAACCAAGAGGTTTTCTAACATAACCAAGAGGTTTTTTTTAACATAACCAAGAGGTTTTCTAACATAACCAAGAGGTTTTCTAACATAACCAAGAGGTTTTCTAACAGAGAAGTTGTTCTAAGATGGAAAAGGTTTTTATATAACAAAAGAACCGGTTTTCTAGGTCATTAAGATGACTAACTGCTATGTCAACAGAGACATTGGTTTTCTAGAGTAACAGAGAGGATTGTTTTCTAGAGCAATATGGAGCTGTACGTCAGTTTGCGTGTGGCCAGCAGTAACAGCCTGGTTGATCAGACCCTGATCCACCACGAGGCCTGGTCTCAGACCGAGCCGCGGGGGCGATGACCCTTGAAACCCTCTCCCGGTATACTCCAAGTAATATAGCCCCAACCGGTTTTCTAGAGCAATATAAAGCGAACCGGTTCTTTAGAGAAACAGACGATAGTTTTCTAGAGCAATAAAGAGCCTACAAGTTCTCTACAGGAACAGTTCGACAGCACGAGAAGAAATACATGAACACTGAGAAGGAAAAAAAAACGAGACTCAATACTTGGGAAGAGCCGGATGGGTTTGGTCATGTATCATGTTTCATGTGTACAGCCTCACTTGCTCTGAGATGAAGGAGCAGCATCTTGCCTGTGTGTGTGTGACATACATACATACTCACCTCCGCCTCGCTCGTGGCCGCCCTTGCATACCTTACATAACATCACACGGCCACACCAAGGATCCGCACAGTTGTTGCTTTTTCTTTGCTTTATCGAAGGTTTTTTTGTGTTTGTGTGTGTGTGTGTACTTGCCTATTTGTGGTTGCCGGGGTCGAGTCACAGCTCCTGGCCCCCGCCTCTTCGCTGAACGCTACTACGTCCACTCTCTCCTTGCTCCATGAGCTTTATTGTATCTCTTCTTAAAGCTATGTATGGATCCTGCCTCCATTACATCACTCTCCAGATTGTTCCACTTCCTGACAACTCTGTGACTGAAGAAATACTTAATATCCTTGTGACTCATCCGAGTCTTCAACTTCCAGTTGTGTCCCCTTGTTGCTGTGTCCCATCTCTGGAACATTCTGTCCCTGTGTGTGTGTGTGTGTGTGTGTGTGTGTGTGTGTGTGTGTGTGTGTGTGTGTGTGTGTGTGTGTGTGTGTGTGTGTGTGTGTGTGTGTGTGTGTGTGTGTGTGTGTTTAATAAGTTGTTTGCATAGGCGGAGATTCAGCTCTTGGCCCCACCTCCTAGACTACTATGATCGCCATCACTTATCTCTGGATTCTTGCGCTCTATCATATCTACTCTTCAAGCTGTGTAATGGATTTACCTCCACCACTGCTTCATCTAAGTCATTCCACTTTTCAACCAAATAAAGACTAAAGAAATACTTCCTTACATCCCTATGGTTCATCTCTGTCTTCAGCTTCTACCTGTCCCCTTGATCCTGGTCCTGTAATTCAGTCTATTTCTATCTGCTCTATCAGTTCCCCTGAAGATTTTCTTTGTCGCAATCATGTTTTTCCTTGTAATTCAGTGCCTCTGGTCTGTCTCCTTTTTATATACGGGGACCACATTGGTCTTCTTCCAATTGTCCAAATTCCAGTGGTCTTGACTGGAGAGAGATTTTTGAAGATCTTTGTTACCAGGACACACAGTGATGCTGCTCTCTCAGCATCCATGGATATTTATCTGGCCCCGTTGTTACTGTTCCCATCAAGAACTTTCAGAGGTCTCATCACCACTTCCTGTGTTGTGTTTAAGGTTGGTAGAACCTGATGACCTGTGCTGGCTACAGTACCTTTCAGTAGTTCTGCACAATCGTCTGTGAAGATCTCCATCTCTTTGCTTAGTTCTTCACATACCTCTCTGTTCTCCTTCAGCGTCCCTTCCTCAGTCTTATCACTTGTTCCCTGGCACTTGTCTTTTTCCTTATGTGGCAGTGAAGTAACCTTGTTCAATTTTGGTCTCTGATGTTATAGCATTTTCAAATTCTTTTCGCTTCCCTTTTCAGTCTTTCATGTTCGTCTCTGGCTCCTCTGCTTGTTTCCCAGTTTTTTGTTCTGTTTCTTCCATTCTCTCTCTTGCTCTTTGACTTCTATATTTAAACTATGTACTCTCTGTTTTATCCCCCTGTGTGTTGTTTTCTTTATATTTGGTGAGAATCTGTGCTTTGCCTCTTGGCAGTGACTTCTCTTTCTTGTACAACTTTTTCAGGCATCTCCCCTTTTCCATTGCACTTCTCTCAGGAAATTTCCAGTTTCCTCCTAATTCTCCGATTACGTAGCATTATTTCATATTCCTCACTTCCTTCATCTCTTTCAACATTTTCCTTGAGCTGTCTTACTTATCTTGTGTGAAAACCAGAACAAGTCTCGCTGGTTCGTCTCTCCCTCCCTCTAAACATTATTTTATTGCAAATTCCGACGATTCAAAGCGATTTGAAACATGTTCTGACATAAATTTTCAGCTTAAATATGCATGTAAGTCACTGCAAAAAAATTTCTTCAAATAATATGATTTGGCTTATTTTTTCCTATAAAATGCAACTGTAGCAGCAATTTCGATTAAAAACTGAAAATTCTCGTGTTTCTAGTCTCCCCTTGAAGGACAACCGGCCTAATTTTTTTTTTATATGTCTACAGCTGAAATCTCCTAATACTAAGGGTTTCGTTTTGTTTCTTCTTTTTCTGTGTCATTGTTTCCAGTGTGTGAATCATTATCTTATTACTCTTATCATATTCTTCCTTTGACCTCTTACTGTTTGTTGAATTATATATAATTCACCCTTTTTACTTTCATCTTCCCAGACAGTACCTGGAGATAAATGGTATAAAATACAGACACGATGGAAAAATACACAGATGCAGTATAATGTTATCGCATTATACTGCATCTGTGTATTTTCCCATTACAGTACCTGCAGTGCTTGAGGAGTTACACGTCACACAATAAGCGCCAAATTTAAACACTGAAACAAAATGCTTAAGTAACCATACTTTATGAAGCTCTGAACCTGAATTACTGAAACAAAAGACAATATCTACACATTCTCACTCGCAGATGAAACACTAAGCAATCATTATAATCCCTGAAGTTCCCAGTTTCCAGCTCTCCCAGTTCATCAAATCTACATAGGCTTCTGACGATCAGTGTTTCTCCATTCTTTTCTTATTATTTGGTAGCCCTCTGGGAATATCGCATTTATCAATGCCGCAAGTTTTTCCTCCATAGTAGCTACAACAGCCGACTTTTCCTCTTCTATTCTTTCTTCAACCTAGCATCATAAACAGTCGGAATACCGACTTGACTCAGAAAATCGTAATGACACGATTGCAAACAAACCATACCACGGGTGGGGTTTGAACCCGCGGTCAGAGAGTCTCAAAACTCCAGACCGTCGCGTTCGCCATTGGGCCATCTGTTTTTTTTTTTTTTTTTTTTTTAAATACCGACTGTTTATAACCAGACTGTTTAATTGTATATTTTTAAGCAATTATAATTTATTTTTTATGGTTAGGCTTACGTTAGTATGTTGTCTAGTAATCAAAATGAATCAATGACATCCCTAAAAGGACAATAATGAAACTGTAATGCAGGCGAAAAATATACAGTGCAGTTTGGTTGTTCATTGTTTCCTGTTCTAGTATTCTAGTTTTCATTGTAATGTTGTTTATTGGCCTTTATGTTTGTTATAACAGATTTATTTTGATTGCTGGACAACCATTTAATTTAGCTACACCTGACCTAACCAGATTTAAATGTGAAATTTGCTGTTAGGAAGGAACAGTCAAAAATTCTACATGATAAATATGAGTGTTTATAAACAGAATTATGACTGTTGCTTAGAAGGCTGAGTTGTTGCTTTCTTTAATGTCTCCACTCTTGTTGGTGACTCCATTTGGTCTGGAACGATATCGTTCCAGACCACGGAGCTGGACTCTCCTCCAGGCTAAGCGACTGACAACCTCAAATACTTTTTCTCTAAGGTCGATGGACTGATTACATCTTCTTTATTTCACTATTACTGATCCCTTTGTATTTGACTTAAGAAGAAGACTACTGTGTAGGCGAAACATTTCATCAATAAAGATACCCAACTGTTGCACATGTGTCTTAATCATTTTTTTATTGCTCCTCATTACTTTCCTCTCTAGTTCCACTTCATTTCTCGGGTCTATCTCCATCTGTTACATTAACCTACTTCCTTCCTTTCTTAACACTCTTCTTTTATTCTTCCATTTTTTCTGTTTGCTTTAACCTTGTAAAAACTCATTTTTTTCTATCTCTTTCGTCTGCGTCTTTCTTAAACTTGACGAATTTCGCCCCAGTCTTTTCCTCGTGCTCCTCAATTATCCTTCTTTCCTCCTCTAGCAGCTTTCCTCAGTCCTCAAAGGACGATTTTCCTTTGATGCCATTCGTTTCCCCATTCATTTCATTAAAAGTAAGATGCATGATCCAAATACTCATTGTCAACATTCCCCTTTTCCTTCACTCTTCCTCCATAGGCAGCATCTGCCAGTGTGTAGTATCAGTCACAATGTAGCACTTTTCATAGTACAGCACTTCTCATAGTATATGTAGCACCTGCACATGAATCAGCGACATTCAGCACTTGTCAGAGTATGTAGCCACTGCTTCGAGCTACACCTGATCAAACTTGTAAAAAGACTAAATAAAGTTAAATAATGCTGAACGAGAATCATCTGGGAGGTGAGAGGTCTGACGTACACGGAGAGACAAGAATGGAGGTGAGAGGTCTGACGTACACAGAGAGACAAGAATGGAGGTGAGAGGTCTGACGTACACGGAGAGACAAGAATGGAGGTGAGAGGTCTGACGTACAAAGAGAGACAAGAATGGAGGTGAGAGGTCTGACGTACAAAGAGAGACAAGAATGGAGGTGAGAGGTCTGACGTACACGGAGAGACAAGAATGGAGGTGAGAGGTCTGACGTACAAAGAGAGACAAGAATGGAGGTGAGAGGTCTGACGTACACGTAGAGACAAGAATGGAGGTGAGAGGTCTGACGTACACGTAGAGACAAGAATGGAGGTGAGAGGTCTGATGTACACGGAGAGACAAGAATGTACCAGACAACTTAAAGGATAGGATTGGCACGTGTGTTCCCTTCCTGAGCGAGAATGATGCAAGCAACCACAGCAACAAGACCACGTGTGTTATCTTCCTGAGTGAGAATGATGCAAGCAACCACAGCAACAAGACCACGTGTGTTCTCTTCCTGAGTGAGAATGATGCAAGCAACCACAGCAACAAGACCACGTGTGTTCTCTTCCTGAGTGAGAATGATGCAAGCAACCACAGCAGCAAGACCACTGTGTTCTCTTCCTGAGTGAGAATGATGCAAGCAACCACAGCAGCAAGACCACGTGTGTTCTCTTCCTGAGTGAGGATGATGCAAGCAACCACAGCAGCAAGACCAAGTATGTTCCCTTCCTGAGTGAGAATGATGCAAGCAACCACAGCAGCAAGACCACATGTGTTCCCTTCCTGAGTGAGAATGATGCAAGCAACCACAGCAGCAAGACCACATGTGTTCCCTTCCTGAGTGAGAATGATGCAAGCAACCACAGCAGCAAGACCAAGTATGTTCCCTTCCTGAGTGAGGATGATGCAAGCAACCACAGCAGCAAGGCCACATGTGTTCCCTTCCTGAGTGAGAATGATGCAAGCAACCACAGCAGCAAGACCACATGTGTTCCCTTCCTGAGTGAGGATGATGCAAGCAACCACAGCAGCAAGGCCACATGTGTTCCCTTCCTTTCTGTTTCCATACATTATTACTGACAGTGCTGTTGGTCTGTAGTCTGCAAGGCTCACATGGATTTAGTATTCTTTTTTTCAAAATAATGATTTCGTCTACATCAAGAGACCAACAAGGTGTCTTCACTTGAAATGTCATAAGAAATATAACAAGCCCTAAAACAAGATCACATTTTCTACACTGTGTCAATGTTGGGTTAGATAAACTGTCAGGAAACAGGACAAGTGGTTCTTGAGGCGGGTCTTAGTCATATGAGGACCCACAGCTGGAGCTTTTGGTCATCTGACCGAGGCCTTCCACTGGCTTCCCAGTCCACCCCTTTAAAAATTATGAATTAGATTCACATATGTTATAATCAATGTTGAGCAATGGGTTGTGTGTGTACCAGGGATGTGACCACGATGATACTACTGCCTATGTTGTACGTACACAGTAAATATTTACACACACACACGTATCTGCTACAGAGTCTTTTCTAGTACTAGTATTGTTTAAATCTTTTCTTCCATCACTTGTACTCAACATTCCTTCCAGCACTTGTACTCAACATTCCCTCCATCACTTGTACTCAACATCCCTTCCATCACTTGTACTCAACATTCCATCCATCACTTGTCCTTAACATTCCATCCATCACTTGTACTCAACATTCCTTCCATCACTTGTACTCAACATTCCATCCATCACTTGTACTCAACATTCCATCCATCACTTGTACTCAACAATCCTTCCATCACTTGTACTCAACATCCCTTCCACAATCCTTCCATCACTTGTACTCAACATCCCTTCCATCACTTGTACTCAACATTCCATCCATCACTTGTACTCAACATTCCTTCCAGCACTTGTACTCAACTCAACATTCCATCCATCACTTGTACTCAACATTCCATCCATCACTTGTACTCAACATTCCATCCATCACTTGTACTCAACTCAACAATCCTTCCATCACTTGTACTCAACATTCCATCCATCACTTGCACTCAACATTCCATCCATCACTTGTACTCAACATTCCTTCCAGCACTTGTACTCAACATTCCATCCATCACTTGTACTCAACATTCCATCCATCACTTGTACTCCAGCACTTGTACTCAACATTCCATCCATCACTTGTACTCAACATTCCATCCATCACTTGTACTCAACATTCCTTCCAGCACTTGTACTCAACATTCCATCCATCACTTGTACTCAACATTCCATCCATCACTTGTACTCAACATTCCATCCATCACTTGTACTCAACATTCCATCCATCACTTGTACTCAACATTCCATCCATCACTTGTACTCAACATTCCATCCATCACTTGTACTCAACATTCCATCCATCACTTGCACTCAACAATCCTTCCATCACTTGTACTCAACATTCCATCCATCACTTGTACTCAACATTCCATCCATCACTTGTACTCAACATTCCTTCCATCACTTGTACTCAACATTCCATCCATCACTTGTACTCAACATTCCATCCATCACTTGTACTCAACATTCCATCCATCACTTGTACTCAACATTCCTTCCATCACTTGTACTCAACATTCCATCCATCACTTGTACTCAACATTCCATCCATCACTTGTACTCAACATTCCATCCATCACTTGTACTCAACATTCCTTCCATCACTTGTACTCAACATTCCATCCATCACTTGCACTCAACATTCCATCCATCACTTGTACTCAACATTCCTTCCAGCACTTGTACTCAACATTCCATCCATCACTTGTACTCAACATTCCATCCATCACTTGTACTCAACATTCCATCCATCACTTGTACTCAACAATCCTTCCATCACTTGTACTCAACATTCCATCCATCACTTGTACTCAACATTCCATCCATCACTTGTACTCAACATTCCATCCATCACTTGTACTCAACATTCCTTCCATCACTTGTACTCAACATTCCATCCATCACTTGCACTCAACATTCCTTCCATCACTTGTACTCAACATTCCTTCCATCACTTGTACTCAACATTCCATCCATCACTTGCACTCAACAATCCTTCCATCACTTGTACTCAACATTCCTTCCAGCACTTGTACTCAACATTCCCTCCATCACTTGTACTCAACATCCCTTCCATCACTTGTACTCAACATTCCATCCATCACTTGTACTCAACAATCCTTCCATCACTTGTACTCAACATTCCATCCATCACTTGTACTCAACATTCCATCCATCACTTGTACTCAACCTTCCATCCATCACTTGTACTCAACACTTGTACTCCATTCCATCCATCACTTGTACTCAACATTCCATCCATCACTTGTACTCAACATTCCATCCATCACTTGTACTCAACATTCCTTCCATCACTTGTACTCAACATTCCATCCATCACTTGTACTCAACATTCCATCCATCACTTGTACTCAACATTCCATCCATCACTTGTACTCAACAATCCATCCATCACTTGTACTCAACATTCCTTCCATCACTTGTACTACTCAACACTTGCACTCCATCCATCACTTGTACTCAACATTCCATCCATCACTTGTACTCAACATTCCATCCATCACTTGTACTCAACATTCCTTCCATCACTTGTACTCAACATTCCATCCATCACTTGTACTCAACATTCCATCCATCACTTGTACTCAACATTCCATCCATCACTTGTACTCAACATTCCTTCCATCACTTGTACTCAACATTCCATCCATCACTTGTACTCAACATTCCATCCATCACTTGTACTCAACATTCCATCCATCACTTGCACTCAACAATCCTTCCATCACTTGTACTCAACATTCCATCCATCACTTGTACTCAACATTCCATCCATCACTTGTACTCAACATTCCTTCCATCACTTGTACTCAACATTCCATCCATCACTTGTACTCAACATTCCTTCCATCACTTGTACTCAACATTCCATCCATCACTTGTCCTTAACATTCCATCCATCACTTGTACTCAACATTCCTTCCATCACTTGCACTCAACAATCCTTCCATCACTTGTACTCAACATTCCATCCACCACTTGTACTCAACATTCCATCCATCACTTGTACTCAACATTCCATCCATCACTTGTACTCAACATTCCTTCCATCACTTGTACTCAACATTCCATCCATCACTTGTACTCAACATTCCATCCATCACTTGTACTCAACAATCATTCCATCACTTGTACTCAACATTCCATCCATCACTTGTACTCAACAATCATTCCATCACTTGTACTCAACATTCCATCCATCACTTGTACTCAACATTCCATCCATCACTTGTACTCAACATTCCATCCATCACTTGTACTCAACAATCATTCCATCACTTGTACTCAACATTCCATCCATCACTTGTACTCAACATTCCATCCATCACTTGTACTCAACATTCCATCCATCACTTGTACTCAACAATCATTCCATCACTTGTACTCAACATTCCATCCATCACTTGTACTCAACATTCCATCCATCACTTGTACTCAACATTCCATCCATCACTTGTACTCAACAATCATTCCATCACTTGTACTCAACATTCCATCCATCACTTGTACTCAACATTCCATCCATCACTTGTACTCAACATTCCATCCATCACTTGTACTCAACATTCCATCCATCACTTGTACTCAACAATCATTCCATCACTTGTACTCAACATTCCATCCATCACTTGTACTCAACATTCCATCCATCACTTGTACTCAACATTCCATCCATCACTTGTACTCAACATTCCATCCATCACTTGTACTCAACAATCATTCCATCACTTGTACTCAACATTCCATCCATCACTTGTACTCAACATTCCATCCATCACTTGTACTCAACATTCCATCCATCACTTGTACTCAACAATCATTCCATCACTTGTACTCAACATTCCATCCATCACTTGCACTCAACAATCCTTCCATCACTTGTACTCAACATTCCATCCATCACTTGTACTCAACATTCCTTCCATCACTTGCACTCAACATTCCATCCATCACTTGTACTCAACATTTCTTCCTTCACATCTTAACATCATCTTTCTTCCATCTCTCTTCTTTTAACATAAACAAAATGAAATGCTTTGAACCTCATGTTCCTTTCTTCTTTCTTCGTCCATGCTATCTTCTCTGCTCTTATTCCTTATTTGTTGCCAACATCTGCTTCCTCTCCTCCTCCTCCTCCTGCTGAGCATATGTCAATGGTTCACATTTTTCACTTTCTCATTATGTAATTTTTATCTTGTTCTGATGTGTCTCCACCTACTTCCTATCTTCGCCGCCTTTATCTCTGTCTTTGTTAACATCTGGTTATTTTCAAGCGCCTTCCTCTCTTCCCCCCCCCTCTCTCTCTCTTCCATTATTCGTTCTCTCATTGTATCTGATTATCTGATTCTTCTCATCCTCTCTCTTCTCTCGTTCTATTTCCTTCTTATACTCTCTCTCTCTCTCTTTCTCTCCCATTCTTCTCTATTCTCTCATTCGTTCTATCATTCTAATTCTTTTCATTCCATCTAACTTCTCATTCTCTCTCATTCTGATTCTTCTCATTCTCTCCGTTGCATCTTCCCTGTCTGCTGTATCTTCCACTATCAGTTACATATATTATTCTTGCTCTTCGCTAAACCTCTTGAATTTATGTCATTACATTTGACTTAACATTTCTCGTCACATTCTCCAGCATCTTTTACTGGCATACAATATGCACTTCGTGGGATTTTATGAAAAATACGTTTCGTCCACCAGGGACGAAACGTTCCCTCAACAAAATTTCATTAACCGCATGCTCCTCGTGGCTATCCTCTTTACCCTCTCTCTCTCTCTCTCTCTCTCTCTCTCTCTCTCTCTCTCTCTCTCTCTCTCTTACCCTTGCTCTTTTCCCACTTGTAGACAAATTTGAACTAATTTCTCTCTGTCCCTGCCCAATTCACGTTTGCTCTTTGAGTGTGTGTGTGTTATTATATATATATATATATATATATATATATCCCCTGCCCAATTCACGTTTGCTCTTTGAGTGTGTGTGTGTTATATATATTATATATATATGTATAGATATATATATATATATATATATATATAGATATATATATATATATATATATATATATATAGGGAAGTACCACCTCTATAGCTGGAATGGGGACCCTCATCCTCAGAGAAGACAATAAACGTACCTCAGGGAGCTGTTTGAATATTTTCTTCTCCTACCACCTCCTATATATTTTTTATTCTATGTGAACATTTATTAATAAGCAAAATACATTTACAGAAAAAAACATAAACATGAATACAATGGCACAATGTATCAAAGATCATGAATTTCCTCCAGCTCATCCGAGGCTGGACGCGAGCCAAGTATGCAGCAAGCATTTCCCCTCTGGATGGCGACGCTGAGGCGCTGGAACATGAAAGTGGCTGCCCTTGGGTCCCTGGTGGTGTCGATGAGTCTGGAACCCAATTCTTTAAGGAAACGTGTGGCATTTTTTCCCCATGATCCCAAGGTCTCTGATCGCACTGGGACAAATTGATACTGTTGGCTAATGTCCCTGTACTTGCTGATCTTGTACTCCTCCCTGTGGTCAGCAGCTCCTCCCTGTCGCCCCACACTGTGATGGATATAGGTGTCAGCCAGTGTGGACACACAGGTATAGTCCCATGCTAAGAGCTTGCCATTCTTCCAAGGATAGATGGTGATCCCGTCGGGGCGGTTTGCTGGGTTGTGGGTATTGTTTGCTGCAAGCGATCGTGGCTCCCTCTCGGCAGGGCATCCAGCTGTAGCAAGGGTTCTCTTAATGATGTCGTTGACCTCATTGTGTCTTGCATGGCAGCCCTTGGTTTTGGAACAGTTAAGACCATGTAGACCATATTGGTCTGCTTGCACTTCGCCACAAATACACATATATTCTGTGTGAATTGGGGCAGCAAGGCGCAGAGCCACTGCAATATGGAGGGTCTTAGGGTCGAGTCGTGTTCCCATTGCCGATATGGGAACTGTTTGGAGGAAGTCCCCAGAGTGATGTGCACTCACAGCCTGGAGACGGGCAATCTCCCTATCTGATGTTGCAGCCCTGAGCATGTTAGCAAGCACCTTTTCAGCAATTGGGCCATCCCAGCTTGACTGTTTGTGAGCCAGTGCTGCACTAGGGTTTGGTGCTGGAGCAGCAAGAGTCTCCCATTCAGTGATGGCACTGGCATAGCTAGGGTCTTCTATTCCTGCTGAGTCACTGAGGGTGTCAGGAAGAATTTGTCTTATCAACTCGTTTGATGCAATGGAAGAGGATAGGAAAGCTGGTAGAGCAATCTGGGAGGATCTGCGTACTCCTAGCCCTCCAAGCCTGACCGGAAGTGAGGCTTGCAACCACTGTCCATCGTCAAGGGAAAGATTCAATACACTCTCTAGCATGGCCTTCAGGAGAGAGTCATATTCCTTGAGTTTTGGACTGCTGAAGGCAGGGGAGCATCTCAGAAAATAGGTAAGTTTTGGGATTGACAGGCACCTGGTGAGTAGGTAGAAGGCATCGTGTGCGTCAATGTCTTTCATCCTGCTTTCCATCGTCCGGAGGTCTGAGACTTTTTTTCCTAGGATCCGATCGATGGCATTGGACCCAAGAGGAGCACCGAGAAGAGTGCTATTGGCTGGATCAATGGCTCGTGCTCCTGGTAAAACGGCACTAATATTCTGGATCATCTGTTGATTGGTAGAAACTATTTCACATTTGGTGGGGTTTAAAGAAAGGCCCAGGCTTTCTCCCATGTCTTTAATTTTACTGATGTCCTCTAGGAGAGATTCTGTTGTGCCAGCTAGGGTACCGTCGTCCAGGAACCAGATATTGAGCTCGCTGGAGAGTGCCTCCGTGACTTCCTTGATGACCAAACAAAATAGAAAGGGGGCGAGAGGGTCCCCCTGTTGCACGCCCTCACACGAGTCAATTTCATGGTCCCCAAACAATAGTTTGGAAGTCACACTATAACATGATTCTATGAAGGGATAAAGGGAAGGGAAGTTTCTATAAACTGCTTGGAGAGCAGCATCCCTTCTGACTGAGTTGAAAGCATTGGCAAAGTCCAATTTGACCAAGGCTTTTTCATAGGACATGTTTTTGATATATACTCGTGATGCATGGGCAGCTGCTTCACAGCCCTGTTGAACGCCGAAACCGAGCTGAGTTGGTTTCAGCATTGCAGCAGCCTCTTGACTCACCCTTCTTACTGCAGCCTTGGCGACTAGGCGCCGAAGGGTGTTACCCACTGCAATGGGCCTGATTCCGCCATCCTTTTTCCGGAGGGCACACAATGAGGCACCAAAGAAAAAGGGTCTGATGGCCTCTGGGACACTGCCAGCCAGGCACAGGTTGGAAAATTTGGTGAGTTCAGACAGCAGCCTCTCTGAAACCTCACCAAGTGCTGGATTGAGTATTTGTTTTAAGTGTTGAGGCCTTAAACCGGTGAAATCTCCTGCTGAACCCTGTGGAAATGACATAGCAGCTTTATACACATCAGCATCCTGTAAGGTTAGATGTTCTTCGCCTGCTGCAATGTCAGGGAGGTCAATGTTGGTACTGGGAGCCCTGGGTGGATGTTTGTCCTTCAGAGCTTGCGCCGTGCTGACGTCCTTGGGAGCGATGGTATCCTCACTGGTTATAAGTCTCAAAGCTCCAATAATATTACCCTCTTCTATTTTTTTGCTAATTTGGGCTCTGATTTTTGAGGTGTCGGGTGTCCTGCTGTTGGCATTTGCCCGGCGGGTGTTTGTCGCCCTAGGGGGGAGACGGACGAGGTTGTCATCCCTTGGGAATGCATTTATTGCCCTAATAACATGTGTTGCTAGTGACTTGTCCCTCCTTGGTGGGACAGCCAAACAGGCATTGCCAAAAAGTAGCAAGTTGTGCCAGGATCTGTTGTTTGAAGGAGCATCGTTGACTTTCTTCAGAAGGTCAGTGAATTTGCTAGCAGCTTGAGGGCGAGCTGCTTTGGGGATGTGTGTCAGAGTCCTGGTGGATGTTAATTTGATTGCAGATTTGAGGTCCTCTGTAGAGGTGAAGTCACGGTAGCTGTCAGCCCTGTCTGCTGGGGGAGGCTGTTGGTTGTTCTCATTTGGAGCTCTCCTGGAGCCTAGACATCCATTGTGTGCACGGATGTTGCCAGATGTGGGATTGAGTGCACATTCCCTGTGGCATACCCGGCAGATGCCTCGTGAATGACAGCTTTGGCTCTGTCGTGAAGATTCCTGGGAACCCGCGACTACTTGTGACATTGCTGATATCGTGGGGGTGGGAGGGCGCCAGCTGTGGGGTGACGGATGAAGGGCAGCATGGATGCATGGGGGATGAGGGTGGGGGAGTAGCGAGCGGCGGAACTTGTAATTGGTGGGGCACTAAACGGCAACACCCTTGGTCAGTAAGTCAGTAGGCCTAGGCTGGGATGAGGGGAGGGGATTTGGGATGGGGGAGGGGGGAGGGAGTGGCCCTGTGTGTTCGCTCAAGACGCACATCACTGACTAACTTTTGCTAATTGTTATACAATTATTGTTCCATTTAGAAAAAACCCTCGCCATTTCGCACACTAATCACCATGCTCACACTATTAACCGAGGTGTTCTTCTGTTCACCATCCAATGACCGTGTCGTGGGCGGCCACTTCCTTCCCCAACCCACGACCCCGGCCGATCACAGATGTAAACAAAACCTCCTCCACACCTCCACTGCCAGGATCCCCTCACCACCGCTACTTCCCAAATCCCAACATGCACACTGCACTATCACTGATACAGAAGCAATGGTCCGATGCAGAGGTTTGTCACAACTCTGTGATCTCCGGTGGATACTCACGATGATGTCTGGCCCCGTAAACCATGTTGGTTCCTGGTTTACACACAGAATGTACGGAGCACCACACACTGGCTCCCCCTTCCACGCCGGCAAGCGCGCATATATATATATATATATATATATATATATATATATACAATATATATATATATATATAAATATATATATATATATATAATTATATATATTATATATATATATATATTTTTTTTTTTTATTATCACACCGGCCGATTCCCACCAAGGCAGGGTGGCCCGAAAAAGAAAAACTTTCACCATCATTCACTCCATCACTGTCTTGCCAGAAGGGTGCTTTACACTACAGTTTTTAAACTGCAACATTAACACCCCTCCTTCAGAGTGCAGGCACTGTACTTCCCATCTCCAGGACTCAAGTCCGGCCTGCCGGTTTCCCTGAATCCCTTCATAAATGTTACTTTGCTCACACTCCAACAGCACGTCAAGTATTAAAAACCATTTGTCTCCATTCACTCCTATCAAACACGCTCACGCATGCCTGCTGGAAGTCCAAGCCCCTCGCACACAAAACCTCCTTTACCCCCTCCCTCCAACCCTTCCTAGGCCGACCCCTACCCCGCCTTCCTTCCACTACAGACTGATACACTCTTGAAGTCATTCTGTTTCGCTCCATTCTCTCTACATGTCCGAACCACCTCAACAACCCTTCCTCAGCCCTCTGGACAACAGTTTTGGTAATCCCGCACCTCCTCCTAACTTCCAAACTACGAATTCTCTGCATTATATTCACACCACACATTGCCCTCAGACATGACATCTCCACTGCCTCCAGCCTTCTCCTCGCTGCAACATTCATCACCCACGCTTCACACCCATATAAGAGCGTTGGTAAAACTATACTCTCATACATTCCCCTCTTTGCCTCCAAGGACAAAGTTCTTTGTCTCCACAGACTCCTAAGTGCACCACTCACTCTTTTTCCCTCATCAATTCTATGATTCACCTCATCTTTCATAGACCCATCCGCTGACACGTCCACTCCCAAATATCTGAATACGTTCACCTCCTCCATACTCTCTCCCTCCAATCTGATATTCAATCTTTCATCACCTAATCTTTTTGTTATCCTCATAACCTTACTCTTTCCTGTATTCACCTTTAATTTTCTTCTTTTGCACACCCTACCAAATTCATCCACCAATCTCTGCAACTTCTCTTCAGAATCTCCCAAGAGCACAGTGTCATCGGCAAAGAGCAGCTGTGACAACTCCCACTTTGTGTGTGATTCTTTATCTTTTAACTCCACGCCTCTTGCCAAGACCCTCGCATTTACTTCTCTTACAACCCCATCTATAAATATATTAAACAACCACGGTGACATCACACATCCTTGTCTAAGGCCTACTTTTACTGGGACAAAAGTTCCCTCTTTCCTACATACTCTAACTTGAGCCTCACTATCCTCGTAAAAACTCTTCACTGCTTTCAGTAACCTACCTCCTACACCATACACTTGCAACATCTGCCACATTGCCCCCCTATCCACCCTGTCATACGCCTTTTCCAAATCCATAAATGCCACAAAGACCTCTTTAGCCTTATCTAAATACTGTTCACTTATATGTTTCACTGTAAACACCTGGTCCACACACCCCCTACCTTTCCTAAAGCCTCCTTGTTCATCTGCTATCCTATTCTCCGTCTTACTCTTAATTCTTTCAATTATAACTCTACCATACACTTTACCAGGTACACTCAACAGACTTATCCCCCTATAATTTTTGCACTCTCTTTTATCCCCTTTGCCTTTATACAAAGGAACTATGCATGCTCTCTGCCAATCCCTAGGTACCTTACCCTCTTCCATACATTTATTAAATAATTGCACCAACCACTCCAAAACTATATCCCCACCTGCTTTTAACATTTCTATCTTTATCCCATCAATCCCGGCTGCCTTACCCCCTTTCATTTTACCTACTGCCTCACGAACTTCCCCCACACTCACAACTGGCTCTTCCTCACTCCTACAAGATGTTATTCCTCCTTGCCCTATACACGAAATCACAGCTTCCCTATCTTCATCAACATTTAACAATTCCTCAAAATATTCCTTCCATCTTCCCAATACCTCTACCTCTCCATTTAATAACTCTCCTCTCCTATTTTTAACTGACAAATCCATTTGTTCTCTAGGCTTTCTTAACTTGTTAATCTCACTCCAAAACTTTTTCTTATTTTCAACAAAATTTGTTGATAACATCTCACCCACTCTCTCATTTGCTCTCTTTTTACATTGCTTCACCACTCTCTTAACTTCTCTCTTTTTCTCCATATACTCTTCCCTCCTTGCATCACTTCTACTTTGTAAAAACTTCTCATATGCTAACTTTTTCTCCCTTACTACTCTCTTTACATCATCATTCCAACAATCGCTCCTCTTCCCTCCTGCACCCACTTTCCTGTAACCACAAACTTCTGCTGAACACTCTAACACTACATTTTTAAACCTACCCCATACCTCTTCGACCCCATTGCCTATGCTCTCATTAGCCCATCTATCCTCCAATAGCTGTTTATATCTTACCCTAACTGCCTCCTCTTTTAGTTTATAAACCTTCACCTCTCTCTTCCCTGATGCTTCTATTCTCCTTGTATCCCATCTACCTTTTACTCTCAGTGTAGCTACAACTAGAAAGTGATCTGATATATCTGTGGCCCCTCTATAAACATGTACATCCTGAAGTCTACTCAACAGTCTTTTATCTACCAATACATAATCCAACAAACTACTGTCATTTCGCCCTACATCATATCGTGTATACTTATTTATCCTCTTTTTCTTAAAATATGTATTACCTATAACTAAACCCCTTTCTATACAAAGTTCAATCAAAGGGCTCCCATTATCATTTACACCTGGCACCCCAAACTTACCTACCACACCCTCTCTAAAAGTTTCTCCTACTTTAGCATTCAAGTCCCCTACCACAATTACTCTCTCACTTGGTTCAAAGGCTCCTATACATTCACTTAACATCTCCCAAAATCTCTCTCTCTCCTCTGCATTCCTCTCTTCTCCAGGTGCATACACGCTTATTATGACCCACTTCTCGCATCCAACCTTTACTTTAATCCACATAATTCTTGAATTTACACATTCATATTCTCTTTTCTCCTTCCATAACTGATCATTTAACATTACTGCTACCCCTTCCTTTGCTCTAACTCTCTCAGATACTCCAGATTTAATCCCATTTATTTCCCCCCACTGAAACTCTCCTACCCCCTTCAGCTTTGTTTCGCTTAGGGCCAGGACATCCAACTTCTTTTCATTCATAACATCAGCAATCATCTGTTTCTTGTCATCCGCACTACATCCACGCACATTTAAGCAACCCAGTTTTATAAAGTTTTTCTTCTTCTCTTTTTTAGTAATTGTATTTATATATATATATATATATATATATATATATATATATATATATATATATATATATATTTATATATATATTTATATATTTATATATATTTATATATTTATGTATATATATATTTATATATATATATTTATATTTATTTAACAAGTCGGCCGTCTCCCACCGAGGTAGGGTGACCCAAAAAGAAAGAAAATCCCCAAAAAAGCAATACTTTCATCATTCAACACTTTCACCACACTCACACATAATCACTGTTTTTGCAGAGGTGCTCAGAACACAACAGTTTAGAAGCATATACGTATAAAGATACACAACATATCCCTCCAAACTGCCAATATCCCAAACCCCTCCTTTAGAGTGCAGGCATTGTACTTCCCATTTCCAGGACTCAAGTCCGGCTATATAAAAATAAATGCTCTTCTTACCGAATAAGGCAAGCGAAAATTTGGTTATTCAAGATTTTCGCAAAAATCATTCTGAACCTAACAAAAAAAATATTTCATATTTATTAAATTATTGTAAACTTATCTAAAATATATTTAGTTGCATTAAGCTAAATTAAATTGCGCTTGTTATAATAAAGTCAGGTAAGTTCTTTCAGGTTCTTTTGGTACAAAATTAAAAATTTTACATTAACAAATAAAAAAAAATATATCTTGAAAAATATAAGAGAAAATTTTTAAATGAGTTCTTGCTAACTGAACAGTTTTACCTATTCGGCACGACATATGTCCGTATGTCCTCGGATGACGGTAAAACACCTAGCTCTGCTGGGTACGTCATTCTTGTAGGATTGCGTGGTCCCGTGGGTTAGAGCGTCATGTGTGATTTTCGCTCATCATGAGAAACGACATGAGTTCGAATCCTCGGCTAGTCGCAGTGTTGTTATTGATTAATACCACTCGTTCGTGGTTACAACAATATATATATATATATATATATATATATATATATATATATATATATATATATATATATATATATATATATATATATATATATATATATGCAAAACAACCACTCTGAAAGAATAGAGAAATTCCAAGCGCTTTCGTGACTACTCACATTATCAAGGAACTATATTCTGAAATCACCTGTTTACTGTGATCTTATTGCATATATATATATATATAGGTTGGTAGACAGCAACCACCCAGGGAGGTACTACCGTCCTGCCAAGTGAGTGTAAAACGAAAGCCTGTAATTGTTTTACATGATGGTAGGATTTTTTTTTATACTGAGAGCATATCTTGTACAGACAAACATAATACATATATATAGTATAACACATGATGGTAAGATTGCTGGTGTCTTTTGTCTGTCTCATAAATATACAAGATTACAGGTACGTCCTGCTACCTCTACTTACACTTAGGTCACACTACACATACATGTACACGTTTATTTATACACACTCATCTGAAAGTGGAATAAAAATCTTTCCTCCGTAAGCTATGCGTGTTGTAAAAGTCAACTAAAATGCCGGGAACAATGGGCTAGTAACCCCTTTTCCTGTAATAATTATTAAAAAGAATAAGAAGATAGTACTATTTAGTGAAGGGAAATGGGAAGTACAATGCCTGCACTCTAAAGGAGGGGTTTGGGATATTGGCAGTTTGGAGGGATATGTTGTGTATCTTTATACGTATATGCTTCTAAACTGTTGTATTCTGAGCACCTCTGCCAAAACAGTGATTATGTATGAGTGAGGTGAAAGTGTTGAATGATGAAAGTATTTTCTTTTTGGGGATTTTCTTTTTGGGTCACCCTGTCACCCTGAGAGAGAGAGAGAGCCAGGAACCAGTATAATAAAAGAAAATAGTGGAGGTAAGTAAAAAACCATAGATACATGAAGCTAGAAATGTGAGGTGTAACTTGTTCTCTCTAGGCTGGAATACTGCTGTACATTAACATCTCCATTCAAAGCAGGTGAAATCGCAGATCTAGAGAGTGTACAGAGATCCTTTACTGCACGTATAAGTTCTGTCAAGCACCTTAACTACTGGGAACGCTTGGAAGCACTTGACTTGTACTCGTTGGAACGCAGGAGGGAGAGATATATCATAATCTACACTTGGAAAATCTTGGAAGGAATGGTCCCAAATCTGCACACAGAAATCACTCCCTACGAAAGTAAAAGACTGGGCAGGCGATGCAAAATGCCCCCAATAAAAAGTAGGGGCGCCATTGGTACACTAAGAGAAAACACCATAAGTGTCCGGGGCCCAAAACTGTTTAACAGCCTCCCATCAAGCATTAGGGGAATTGCCAATAAACCCCTGGCTGCCTTCAAGAGAGAGCTGGACAGATACCTAAAGTCAGTGCCGGATCAGCCGGGCTGTGGCTCGTACGTTGGACTGCGTGCGGCCAGCAGTAACAGCCTAGTTGATCAGGCCCTGATCCATCGGGAGGCCTGGTCATGGACCGGGCCGCGGGGGCGTTGATCCCCGGAATAACCTCCAGGTAATCCAGGTAACTCCAGGAAATTTGCCTTTTAAACAACTGCCATCAAATCTCTTTGGTGCGTAATGCCTGCTCTATATAATTTACCAAAGGAATTTTAAATAGCCCCAACAGGTAAGGCAGGACATTGACTAATTGACGTTGACACACCTGTAGTGTGTTCTGATGCACACGTTCTAATGTACACACGGTGCACCAGTGATCATTTGTACACAGGGAATTCTGGCTTATACTGTTCTGGCATACACAGTGTTCAGTTCTACACTGTATTGTTGAGCAGTGTTGTATGGTGTATACATCGTGTTGTAATGTTCTGGCATACACAGTGTTCAGTTCTACACTGTATTGTTGAGCAGTGTTGTATGGTGTATACATCGTGTTCTAACGTATAGATGGTTTCTAGGATGTTCATGGTGTTTTGTTATACACGGTGCACACAATGTTCTGGTTCGCTAAGTGTTCTCCTGCTCTGTGTACACACAGTATTTTGATACTGTGTTTTGGCGATGTACATTTATTGACTTTCTCTCTCTCTCTCTCTCTCTCTCTCTCTCTCTCTCTCTCTCTCTCTCTCTCTCTCTCTCTCTCCGGCACGTACGCGCGCAAGCAAGCACACACGCGCACACACACAAACTAATCCTTAACTAGCAAGACACCAGCGTATAGTCTATACACTAACTAGCCAAAGGCCAGTGTTGAGTTATCAATTAAGTCTGAAGATCAGTATTAATGCTGTTCACTAGTGGATAACATCCCTCTTTACTCACTACCAGTGCACGGTGTCATACATCCCTCCTTACTCACTACCAGTGCACGGTGTCATACATCCCTCCTTACTACCAGTGCACGGTGTCATACATCCCTCCTTACTCACTACCAGTGCACGGTGTCATACATCCCTCCTTACTACCAGTGCACGGTGTCATACATCCCTCCTTACTCACAACCAGTGCACGGTGTCATACATCCCTCCTTACTACCAGTGCACGGTGTCATACATCCCTCCTTACTCACAACCAGTGCACGGTGTCATACATCCCTCCTTACTACCAGTCCACGGTGTCATACATCCCTCCTACTACCAGTGCACGGTGTCATACATCCCTCCTTACTACCAGTGCACGGTGTCATACATCCCTCCTTACTACCAGTGCACGGTGTCATACATCCCTCCTTACTACCAGTGCACGGTGTCATACATCCCTCCTTACTACCAGTGCACAGTGTCATACATCCCTCCCTAATCACTACCAGTGCACGGTGTCATACATCCCTCCTTACTACCAGTGCACAGTGTCATACATCCCTCCCTACTCACTAACAGTGCACGGTGTCATACATCCCTCCCTACTCACTACCAGTGCACGGTGTCATACATCCCTCCTTACTACCAGTGCACGGTGTCATACATCCATCCCTACTCACTACCAGTGCACGGTGTCATACATCCCTCCTTACTACCAGTGCACGGTGTCATACATCCCTCCTTACTACCAGTGCACGGTGTCATACATCCCTCCTTACTCACTACCAGTGCACAGTGTCATACATCTCTCCTTACTACCAGTGCACGGTGTCATACATCCCTTCCTACTCACTACCAGTGCACGGTGTCATACATCCCTCCTTACTACCAGTGCAAGGTGTCATACATCCCTCCCTACTCACTACCAGTGCACGGTGTCATACATCCCTCCCTACTCACTACCAGTGCACGGTGTCATACATCCCTCCCTACTCACTACCAGTGCACGGTGTCATACATCCCTCCCTACTCACTACCATTGCACGGTGTCATACATCCCTCCCTACTCACTACCAGTGCACGGTGTCATACATCCCTACCTACTCACTACCACACGGTGTCATACATCCCTGCCTACTCACTACCAGTGCACGGTGTCATACATCCCTTCCTACTCACTACCAGTGCACGGTGTCATACATCCCTCCTTACTACCAGTACGGTGTCATACATCCCTCCTTACTACCAGTGCACGGTGTCATACATCCCTCCCTACTCACTACCAGTGCACGGTGTCATACATCCCTCCCTACTCACTACCAGTGCACGGTGTCATACATCCCTCCCTACTCACTACCAGTGCACGGTGTCATACATCCCTCCCTACTCACTACCAGTGCACGGTGTCATACATCCCTCCCTACTCACTACCAGTGCACGGTGTCATACATCCCTCCTTTCTACCAGTGCACGGTGTCATACATCCCTCCTTACTACCAGTGCACGGTGTCATACATCCCTCCCTACTCACTACCAGTGCACGGTGTCATACATCCCTCCCTACTCACTACCAGTGCACGGTGTCATACATCCCTCCCTACTCACTACCAGTGCACGGTGTCATACATCCCTCCTTACTACCAGTGCACGGTGTCATACATCCCTCCTTACTACCAGTGCACGGTGTCATACATCCCTCCCTACTCACTACCAGTGCACGGTGTCATACATCCCTCCCTACTCACTACCAGTGCACGGTGTCATACATCCCTCCCTACTCACTACCAGTGCACGGTGTCATACATCCCTCCCTACTCACTACCAGTGCACGGTGTCATACATCCCTCCTTACTACCAGTGCACGGTGTCATACATCCCTCCCTATTCACGACTCTTATCAAGAACAACAACGAGACTCCATTGCACTTTAAGACAGCAGTGCAAGAAATTATTGCCTCACATGTAGATATCTTGGTGCCCAGTGAGCATCATGTTTACACTGATGGCTCATTTAAGCAGACTTCAGGAAGCACTGCAGCAGCCTGCAAAATACACAAGGTAACAAGTGTATAAATACCAATAGCATCACATGAATAAGAACATAAGAACATAAGAACATAAGAACGAAGGAACACTGCAGAAGGCCTACTGGCCCATGCGAGGCAGGTCCAAGTCTCCTACCGGCTTAAGCCAATGCACCCAACCTAGTCAGGTCAGGTCACATTGACTTAAGGGAGGAACACGGCAACCGACCTGGTAGCACAAGCTATCAGGTCTAACTCACACCCACCCACATCCACTCATGTATTTATCCAACCTATTTTTAAAGCTACACAACGTTCTGGCCTCTATAACGGTACTTGGGAGTTTGTTCCACTCATCCACAACTCTATTACCAAACCAGTACTTTCCTATATCCTTCCTGAATCTGAATTTTTCCAACTTAAAACCATTGCTGCGAGTCCTGTCTAGGCTAGATATTTTCAGCACACTATCTAACCAAGGATGTATAGAGTTGAATAACTGCCTCTGTTTAACACTCACATTGTAAGCTGCTCTGAAATTCACCACCGATATATTAAAAAATACTGGAGGATGAGTAATCTTCACCAAGTTTGCTTTTCAAACACCTGAGAATCCTACTTACAAAACAGACACCAGGAACACCATAACAGACATTAAAACTGACATGAAGAGTGCTCAGAATAATTATATTTCATTTGTTTGGATACCTTCCCACACAGGAATCAGCTATCATGAAGACACTGATAAAGAAGCTAGATTTGACTAAGAGGCCGGTGGAGTTAAAATTGGTTATCGCTTTATCATGTGTTAAAACCATCCTGCTGAAGGATATCACCTTTGATAGACGAGATAAAAGAGATTTACAGGGGCCTGAGAACTCTAGTATTACTCATTATGATGTCCCTGTCACAGAGTTGTATGTGTGTGACCAACATAAAACGTCTACTAGATTGTGTGAGACGGTGACTGTCACAAGCAGGTTGGAGTATCATCACCTCTGGCTTATGAATGCAATTACCAAAGGCTAACCTCCCGTCCCTGCTTATTCTGTATGTATGCTCTATTAAAAAAAAGTGGAGGCACGTGACATTTACCATTAATCTGCATTACTTATGTGTCAAATTGTCAGTGACTTTAGGCCTGGTTTTAATGGGTGCTTGGAATTATGCAAATCTACTCTGGTGTGCGTGAGGACATCATCTCAGAATTTATAGATTATCCTGAGAGATGGCAACTCCAAAGTCAAGTGATAGTAATTCCAGCTGTATTGGACCGAAACTTTGAAGCTCCCATACAATACTTGCTCCCACTGGAATGCTTGACAATATCCTCATTGCTCTACTGAAGTTTCCCAGCTCAGACTGAGAGATCTGAACACCTTGTATAAGCCCCATCCTGTGTGATGGAACATGACAGAGAAACACAGTCAGCTTATGTTACCACAATAAAACTATCACATATATAACAGGGTAGCAGCACACTGCTGAAATTTAAAGTTTTGATAAAAATCACCCACATTATTCTTTCTCTTATTCCCTTTAAACAAAACCACAACATCTACCACTAACTACTACCCCCTCCATTCTTCCCAACATCTACCACTAGCTACCACCCCCTCCATTCTTCCCATACAGCAACTACTACCCTAGCCCTTTCAACAACTACTATCACTCACATTACTCCCTACCATAACCACCATCTACACCTCCCTCACCTCCCCAGCAACACCCACCTTCACCTGCCCTCTCCACGACCACAACCACCTACACCCCCTCTCCACCACCACAACCACCTTACGTACCTCTCCACCACCACAAATAATATCTACGCCCCTTTCCACCACAACCACCTACACCCCTCTCCACCACCACAACCATCTACACCCCCTCAAAGCCACAACAGTACGTTCATAGCTGCACAATGATAATTGCACTCAGAGCTCAACAGTTGCAATAGAATTACGTTTTGCAAATGTAAAAATTCATATAAAAATAATTGGTTTTAATCCGGCGAGTAACGACCATGTCCGAGTATAAATGTGACGAAGGATATAGGAAAGCACTGGTTTGATAACCGAGTTGTGGATGAGTGGAACAAACTCCTGAGTACCGTCATAGAAGTTAAAACGTTGTGTAGTTTTAAGACATGAGGTGTCCAACGCGTGTGTTCAACATAGGGAAGATGTTGGACACCTCATGAAATTCAGTGAGGCTAAACTATTGATTAAAAAAGACGACTTAAGCCTGAGAAAATACATAGAAGCTGCCCTAATTGCTGTCAGTAACACTGTAAAGCAAAAGTCCGGTAGTTACAGTATCTCAAAGTTGCTAATCAACAGGATATTACCCATTCTGGAAACTGCTGTTACATGATGTCAACAGGTCCCTCTGTAGCCATCCGTCTCACCACCTTAGTTCCACTACTACTACTACCACTACTACTACCACTACTACCTCTACCCTCGCAACATTCCACCTGACTACTGCCACTATATATATACTCGTTTTCTTAGTTTTCTCTGTATTAGGACTGAAGAAGCCACTCGTGGCGAAACGTTTCCTTTAATAAATGTTCTGAACTCTACATAAGTGTCTTTTTCCACACCTTGAACCCATAATTACCCCATGAACCCATGATCAACCCATGAACCCATAATCACCCCATGAACCCATAATCACCCGATGAACCCATGAACCCATGATCAACCCATGAACCCATAATCACCCCATGAACCCATAATCACCCCATGAACCCATGATCAACCCATGAACCCATAATCACCCCATGAACCCATAATCAACCCATGAACCCATGAACCCATAATCACCCCATGAACCCATAATCACCCCATGAACCCATGATCAATCCATGAACCCATGATCACCCCATGAACCCATAATCACCCCATGAACCCATAATCACCCCATGAGCCCATGATCAACCCATGAACCCATGATCCCCCCATGAACCCATAACCAACCCATGAACCCATGATCAACCCATGAACCCATAATCAACCCATGATCAAGCCATGAACCCATAACCAACCCATGAACCCATGATCAACCCATGAACCCATAATCAACCCATGATCAAGCCATGAACCCATAATCACCCCATGAACCCATGATCAACCCATGAACCCACGATCAACCCATGCAACACACAGGGTGCACTAATAGGTTAACTAACTTGTGGTTCTGGTGAAATACTGTTTTTCTAACTTACCACTGAGATACAAACATCCCCCCCCCCCACAAAACCTTTTCGCCCGCGATACATCGACTCACATCCCACAACCTCAAACTGTACACCAAAATCTACGAAAATCCACAGAAATGGCGTTCGTTGAACACAGAGTGTACAGTGTGTTGAGCCAAGAGGCTCTGTACAGCATCAGGCAAGACTATCCCTTCCTGGTGTAACCTTTATTCTCTCTCTCTCTCTATCTCCCTCTCTCTATCTCTTTCTCCCAGTCCTCTCGCTCTGCCAGAAAGAAGATTAGGTCTCCTGTGAAGATTGTGTCTTCTAGGCCGCTTGTGGAAACTTGGGATAAGTTGCAGCAGTTGAGAGCTGGGGGGCTGCTGGAGGCTTAGGGGCAAATTATCTTCCTTCTGTTGTCAATATTCGTAAAATATTTGATAGATAGTAGCAGTAGTCGTTCTTGTAACTGTGGTAACAAGAGTCGTAGGTGTGGAATTCGTAGTAGTGGTATTGGTAGTAATAGTAGTTGTAGTATTCGCAATGGCAGTAAGAGTCATAGTTGTATTCGTAGTAGTGGTAGTATTCACAGTAGTGGCAGTTGTAGTCGTAGCAGTAGTTGTATGTGCAACAGCATCAGCAGCAGCAGCAGCAGCAGCAGCAGCAGCAGTAGTATTAGTAGTAGTAATAGTAGTATTTTAACCTCTATCCACTATCAAATCACTGATATTCATCTGTGCCTTCATTCTCGTCTAGATCCATTAGTCAATCCCCACATCTTCATCCATCCATGCTACCATCCATCTCCACCAGCACCCATCAATACATCTATTCACATAGCTCTCCATCCACTCAACAATCCATTCAACTCTCCACAAGAAAAGTGCTGACTGAATTAAAACTTCTGTATGGGTGCTTCCATAGGTCAATTCAGGTAGGGAGGCCGTACACGCAGAGGTAAACAATACTTACTGGGTTTTTTACAACAGATAAACACGTACACACACACACACACACACACACACACACACACACACACACACACACACACACACACACACACACACACACACATACACACACACACATATACACACAAAAACTAAGTGTTATAGGGAATGGAAAAAGTACAGAAGGCAAAGGACTCGGGAGAATAAAGAGATTAGTCGACGAGCGAGAAACGAGTATGGACAGATGAGAAGGGAGGGGCAGCGGCAGTATGAAAATGACATAGCATCGAAAGTCAAGTCTGATCCTAAACTACTCTACAGCCACATCAGGAGGAAGACAACAGTCAAGGACTAGGTAGTGAGGCTGAGGAAAGAAGGTGGGGAGCTCACAAGAAACGACCAGAAGGCATGTGAAGAGCTCAACATGAGATTTCAGGAAGTATTTACAGTGGAGGCTGAAGGGACAACGGGAAGACAAAACAGTGGCGTACAGCAACAAGGGATATACCAACAAGTGTTGGATGAATTACACACAACTGAGGAGGAGGTGGAGAAGCTCCTAAGTGACCTTGACACCTCAAAGGCGGTGGGACCGGACATCTCTCCGTGGGTCCTTAGAGAGGGAGCAGGGACACTACGTGTGCCACTAACCAAAATCTTCAACACTTCCCTTGAAACTGGGCAACTAGCTGAAGTATGGAAGAAGGCAAATGTAGTCCCCATCTTTAAGAAGGGAAACAGAAATGAAGCACTAAATTATAGACCAGTGTCACTGACATGTATAGTATGCAAAGTCTTGGAAAAGATTATCAGGAGGAGAGTGGTGGAGCACCTGGAGTGGAACAAGATTATAAACGACAACCAGCACGGATTCATGGAAGGCAAATCCTGTGTCACAAACCGACTAGAGTTTTACGACAAGGTAACTGAAGTAAGAAATGAGAGGGAGGGGTGGGTTGATTGCATTTTCTTGGACTGCAAGAAAGCCTTCGACACAGTTCCTCACAAGAGATTAGTACAGCAGCTAGAGGAACAGGCACGTATAACAGGAAGGGCACTGCAATGGATCAGAGAATACCTAACAGGGAGGCAACAGCGAGTCATGGTCCGTGATGAGGTATCACAGTGGGCGCCAGTGACGAGCGGGGTCCCACAGGAGTCAGTCCTGGGACCAGTGCTATTCTTGGCATATGTGAACGACATGACGGAAGGGATAGACTCAGAAGTGTCCCTGTTTGCAGATGACGTGAAGTTAATGAGGAGAATTAAATCAGACGCGGACCAGACATGTCTACAAAGAGACCTGGACAGGCTGGATGTGTGGTCCAGAAACTGGCTCCTAGAATTTAACCCCGCCAAATGCAAAGTCATGAAGATCGGAGGAGGGCAAAGAAGACTGCCGACAGAGTATAGACTAGGTGGCCAAAGGCTGCAAACCTCACTCAAGGAGAAAGACCTAGGAGTGAGTATAATACCGAGTACATCGCCAGAAGCACACATTAACCAGATAACTGCTGCGGCATATGGGCGCTTGGCAAACCTGAGAATAGCGTTCCGGTAACTCAGTAAGGAATCGTTCAAGACTTTATACACTGTGTACGTCAGGGCCATACTGGAGTACGCAGCACCAGTTTGGAACCCACACCTGGTCAAACACGTCAAGAAATTAGAGAAAGTGCAAAGGTTTGCAACAAGGCTAGTTCCAGAGCTAAGGGGAATGTCCTATGAAGAAAGGTTAAGGGAAATCGGTCAGACAACACTGGAGGACAGGAGGGTCAGGGGAGACATGATAACGACATACAAAATACTGCGTGGAATAGACAAGGTGGACAGAGACAGGATGTTCCAGAGATGGGACACAGAAACAAGGGGTCACAATTGGAAACTGAAGACTCAGATGAGTCAAAGGGATGTTAGGAAGTATTTCTTCAGTCATAGAGTAGTTAGGAAGTAGAATAGTCCGGCAAGCGATGTAGTTGAGGCAGGAACTATACATAGTTTTAAGACGAGGTATGATAAAGCTCATGGAGCAGGGGGAGAGAGGACCTAGTAGCGGTCGGTGAAGAGGCGGGGCCAGGAGCTGAGTCTCGACCCCTGCAACCACAATTAGGTGAGTACAATTAAGTGAGCACACACACACACACACACACACACACACACACACACACACACACACACACACACACACACACACACACAAATACACACACACACACACACACATAGCCAGGAGCTGTGACTAGACGCTTGCAACCACATGTAGATGAGTACACACAGAATGTGTGTGTGAGAGAGAGAGAGAGAGAGAGAGAGAGAGAGAGAGAGAGAGAGAGAGCAGCAGCAGCAGTTTAGGCTCACAGATGCTGCTAAGAGCATTTTGTGTGCAATATTTAGTGTTAAATAATCGTAGACAGGAGACAGCCGGGTGGTGGCAGGTGTGAACTATAGGCAAACTTTCTGTGTCGCAAAATTACATTAGAATATACTATGAGAGAGAGAGAGAGAGAGAGAGAGAGGGAGGGAGGGAAAGTGGGAAAGAGAATTCCCATCTCTCTCTTTCCCTTGACTCTAAAACTTCAAGATCTCCGTAACTAATGAATAAATCCCCCTTTAATTGCTATTACATTTTTTTATTCAATTTCTTTTGAATTTTCTTTCACTACGTTCTCTCTCTCTCTCTCTCTCTCTCCACACATTCGTCAATGTTCTCCTTATTTCACACTTTCATTACAGTTTCTCCTTAATGTTATATTTTTAAAGTCATTTTTAATGGAGAAACAAATTCCGAAATAAAAAAAATGTCAATAGAAATTCCTCGGTTAAATATATAAGAAAAAGTAACTGCCAGACTATCCACGTTGGTCTCGGTTATTTTCAGAGACCGTCTTCAGGATCACACGTCGTGGATCACACGTCGTGGATCACACGTCGTGGATCACACGTCATGGATCACACGTTGTGGATCACACGTCGTGGATCACACGTTGTGGATCACACGTCATGGATCACACGTTGTGGATCACACGTCGTGGATCACACGTCTTCAGGATCACACGTCGTGGATCACACGTCCTGGATCACACGTTGTGGATCACACGTCGTGGATCACACGTTGTGGATCACACGTCATGGATCACACGTTGTGGATCACACGTCGTGGATCACACGTCTTCAGGATCACACGTCGTGGATCACACGTCCTGGATCACACGTCCTGGATCACACGTCGTGGATCACACGTCGTGGATCACACGTTGTGGATCACACGTCGTGGATCACACGTCTTCAGGATCACACGTCGTGGATCACACGTCGTGGATCACACGTTGTGGATCACACGTCGTGGATCACACGTCTTCAGGATCACACGTCGTGGATCACACGTCCTGGATCACACGTCGTGGATCACACGTCGTGGATCACACGTTGTGGATCACACGTCGTGGATCACACGTCTTCAGGATCACACGTCGTGGATCACACGTCCTGGATCACACGTCCTGGATCACACGTCTTCAGGATCACACGTCGTGGATCACACGTCGTGGATCACACGTCTTCAGGATCACACGTCGTGGATCACACGTCGTGGATCACACGTCTTCAGGATCACACGTCGTGGATCACACGTCTTCAGGATCACACGTCGTGGATCACACGTCGTGGATCACACGTTGTGGATCACACGTCATGGATCACACGTCGTGGATCACACGTCGTGGATCACACGTTGTGGATCACACGTCGTGGATCACACGTTGTGGATCACACGTCATGGATCACACGTCATGGATCACACGTCGTGGATCACACGTCGTGGATCACACGTCGTGGATCACACGTCGTGGATCACACGTTGTGGATCACACGTCATGGATCACACGTCGTGGATCACACGTCCTGGATCACACGTTGTGGATCACACGTCCTGGATCACACGTCCTGGATCACACGTCGTGGATCACACGTCCTGGATCACACGTCCTGGATCACACGTCGTAGATCACACGTCGTGAATCACACGTTATGGATCACACGTTGTGGATCACACGTCATGGATCACACGTCGTGGATCACACGTCCTGGATCACACGTCGTGGATCACACGTCGTGGATCACACGTCGTGGATCACACGTTGTGGATCACACATTGTGGATCACACGTCATGGATCACACGTCCTGGATCACACGTTGTGGATCACACGTTGTGGATCACACGTCATGGATCACACGTCCTGGATCACACGTTGTGGATCACACGTTGTGGATTACACGTCCTGGATCACACGTCGTGGATCACACGTTGTGGATCACACGTTGTGGATCACACATTGTGGATTACACGTCGTGGATCACACGTCGTGGATCACACGTTGTGGATCACACGTTGTGGATCACACGTCCTGGATCACACGTCCTGGATCACACGTCCTGGATCACACGTCCTGGATCACACGTCCTGGATCACACGTCCTGGATCACACGTTGTGGATCACACGTCGTGGATCACACGTCGTGGATCACACGTCGTGGATCACACGTCGTGGATCACACGTCCTGGATCACACGTTGTGGATCACACGTCCTGGATCACACGTCGTGGATCACACGTCGTGGATCACACGTCGTGGATCACACGTCCTGGATCACACGTTCTGGATCACACGTCCTGGATCACACGTTGTGGATCACACGTTGTGGATCACACGTTGTGGATCACACGTCCTGGATCACACGTCCTGGATCACACCTCCTGGATCACACCTCCTGGATCACACGTCCTGGATCACACGTATTGGATCACACGTCCTGGATCACACGTCCTGGATCACACGTCGTGGATCACACGTCCTGGATCACACGTCGTGGATCACACGTCCTGGATCACACGTCCTGGATCACACGTCGTGGATCACACGTCCTGGATCACACGTCCTGGATCACACGTCCTGGATCACACGTCGTGCATCACACGTCCTGGATCACACGTTGTGGATCACACGTTGTGGATCACACGTCGTGGATCACACGTCGTGGATCACAGGTCGTGCATCACACGTCCTGGATCACACGTTATGGATCACACGTCGTGGATCACACGTCGTGGATTACACGTCCTGGATCACACGTTGTGGATCACACGTCCTGGATCACACGTCCTGGATCACACGTTGTGGATCACACGTCGTCTATCACACGTCCTGGATCACACGTCGTGGA
>NC_091355.1:11597614-11615114 GCF_038502225.1 Cherax quadricarinatus | reverse complement strand
GTAGCAACAGCAACAGTGGTAGCAGCAGCAACAGTGGTAGCAGCAGCAGCAGTAGTAGCAGCAGCAGTGGTAGCAGCAGCAGCAGTGGTAGCAGCAGCAGCAGTGGTAGCAACACCAACAGTGGTAGCAACAGCAACAGTGGTAGCAACAGTAGCAGTGGTAGCAGCAACAGCAGTGGTAGCAGCAGCAACAACAGTAGTAGCAGCAACAACAGTGGTAGCAACAGCAGCAGTGGTAGCAGCAGCAGCAGTGGTAGCAGCAACAGCAGTGGTAGCAACAGCAACAGTGGTAGCAGCAGCAACAGTGGTAGCAGCAGCAGTGGTAGCAGCAGCAGCAGCGGTAGCAGCAGCAACAGTGGTAGCAGCAGCAGCAGCAGTAGTAGCAGCAGCAGTGGTAGCAGCAGCAACAGTGGTAGCAGCAGCAGCAGTAGTAGCAGCAGCAGTGGTAGCAGCAGCAGCAGTGGTAGCAGCAGCAGCAGTGGTAGCAACACCAACAGTGGTAGCAACAGCAACAGTGGTAGCAACAGTAGCAGTGGTAGCAGCAGCAGCAGTGGTAGCAGCAGCAACAACAGTAGTAGCAGCAACAACAGTGGTAGCAACAGCAGCAGTGGTAGCAGCAGCAGCAGTGGTAGCAGCAGTAGTATTGGTAACAGCAGTACCAGTGGTAGCAGCAGTTATGAGAAAGCAGCAGTAAAAATTGCGGTGTAGCACAGTGACATTCAGACCACTGAGTACACACTGGTAAGCCAGTGGTCACATGTCGTGCTCCACCACAGTGTTCTGTGTTTACCAGTACTTAGGCAGAGTTATGCTGAGCACAGTCCACAGTGCCAGCACTACTGAGAGGGAAAACTTAAAAAAATAAGACTTAAATTTTAGTCCTCTGAAAAGGACCTCAGCCTGAGGCTGTAATATGAAGTAAGCTTCTTAATTTTAGTCTTAGTTTTTCCACCCGGGATAGTTTTCACCGTTGACTGTTTGCTACACACATTGTGTGTGTGTGTGTGTGTGTGTGTGTGTGATTTCTCTCACAATATATATATATATATATATATATATATATATATATATATATATATATATATATATATATATATATATATATATATATATATGCAGGAGTTTACACTATACCCTGTGGAGGCTGTGACAAGATCTACGTAGGTGAAACAGCAAGAAACCTCGACACCCGCCTCAATGAACACATATACGCATGTAGGAACGACAACTTAAACAACGCCTGTGTACAACACCGAAATTCCACCAATCTTCTTATGAAATTCAGAGACGCCCAATTAGTGATAAAAGAAACTAATTTCCGCACACGCAAGTGCCTTGAATCAGCACTGATCGCTGTTTCGAATACAATTAAACAAAACAACGGCAGCTTCACCATCTCCGAAGTCTTAGCAAGAATCCTCCTGAAAACAGTAAACCCTGCCATCACATAGTCTCTCCTGTTATACTACACAAAGCACAGAGAGTGAACACTGAAACAAGCTGCCTCATTCCAGTTTATATTTGTCCAACCTATTTTTATGTTACCCAAGTAATAGCTTTTATATCCTTTTACTCATGTACGAATTAATTGCTCTACCATATTGTATTACTTTTGTCACTACCACTACTACTACTACTACTACTACTACTACTACTACTACTACTACCACTACCACTAGTGAACTTCGAAATGGTACCTCACTAGTATTCACCTCACTCTGAGCCTTTATATACCCTCTGTGTCCATGTATTGTTTGTAATGGCTTGATAAAGCTCCTGGAGAGCGAAACGTTGCCACAATAAATGTCACATTAGTTGCACTTGTGTCCTTTTACTTTACTTTACCTTTAATATTCAATAGCTGATGCATCTTAGGGCCAAGATAATACCCATTAAATTTCGTTTACTTGCAAGCAAATTTATTGAAGTAGAATAATTAAAAAATGGAATTGTTGAAATCCATGTCATAACTTGAGAATGACTGATAATAATAATAATAATAATAATAATAATAATGTTTATTTCTGCAAGTACATGTACAAGCCTAGCTGGTGACATATTACTATATAGAAAACCATTTGCCATGTACAGCATTTCGTGCAAATTAGGTCAATTTTGTCCCAGGATGCGACCCACACCAGTGTGAGCTGAGTGCTCTACCAATCGAGCTACGGAATCGGCTCCAAATTGTCACCACTGGTGTGGTTACCTGAACACAAGATTCACATTACCATTGTTTACCCTAAGTCCTAATTTGCCAATTATATTCAATCGTAATATTCATTTTGTATTCCAGAATGTTTCTTCTGTCTGCTTTCAAAACATTATTAAACCATGTGATGAATGGTTTGAAAAACCGACAAGTTGAAGATTGAGACACGCAACATATGGGAATCTTGTTACATATGGGAATCTTGTTACATATGGGAATCTTGTTACATATGGGAATCTTGTTACATATGGGAATCTTGTTACATATGGGAATCTTGTTACATATGGGAATCTTGTTACATATGGGAATCTTGTTAAATATGGGAATCTTGTTACATATGGGAATCTTGTTACATATGGGAATCTTGTTACATATGGGAATCTTGTTACATATGGGAATCTTGTTACATATGGGAATCTTGTTACATATGGGAATCTTGTTACATATGGGAATCTTGTTACATATGGGAATCTTGTTACATATGGGAATCTTGTTACATATGGGAATCTTGTTACATATGGGAATCTTGTTACATATGGGAATCTTGTTAAATATGGGAATCTTGTTACATATGGGAATCTTGTTACATATGGGAATCTTGTTACATATGGGAATCTTGTTACATATGGGAATCTTGCTACATATGGGAATCTTGTTACATATGGGAATCTTGTTACATATGGGAATCTTGTTACATATGGGAATCTTGTTACATATGGGAATCTTGTTAAATATGGGAATCTTGTTACAAAGAATTGTTCTACACTTGTCCAACCTTTGGACGAAGACCTACTTCGACTAGTGGATGGTACCACTGTGACCCCGCCTCCTCCTGCTTCGTCTCACCTGACTACAGTATATAAGCCACGTCTACGGCCCTATGTTGTACATTCTACAAGATTGATGGACTGAACACATCGACTCCAGGTTGAGGGACTGATTACCTCAAACTCCTCCTCTCCTTACACATTTCTGCTTTGTATTGGACTGATGAAGCCACTGTGTGGCGAAACGTTTCCTGAATAAAGATTCCGATATGTTGCATAAGTGTGTCAATCTTCATTATTAACCATGAAAAGTTTAATGGAACGTTTGACTCGTTCCAATAAACAGCCATAACCATAGTATATATTTATGTAAAATAATTTTTAAATAAAAATAACATTAACAAAGTTGTTATTAATAATAATAAAAATAATAATAATAATAATAATAATAACAATAATAATAATAATAAATCTTTATTTCTACAAGAACACGATACAACTTAGACCATAGCTGACATCAGTGACATACTATATAGAAAGCCCCTTGTTATGCAGAGCTTTTCGGGCAACTTAGGTTAATCTTGTCCCCCAGGATGTGACCCACACCAGTCGACTAACACCCAGGTACCTACTTACAACTAGGTAAACAGGGACAGCAGGTGTCTTAAGGAAACACGCCCCTGTGTTTCCACCCGTACCGGGGATCGAAGGTTATGGCTCGTTCCAGTAAACAGCCATAAGATAAACGTAAGATAAACGTTTTAAATACAAATAACAGAGGTGCCAGACGTAACATTTACTGCATGTTTATCAATAACTCCTTCCGCAGTTTTCACAGGTAAACAAAGTTTTGTGCCTACCTCATGTGAACTAATTTACTCATGTCCAAAGGAATTAATATACATTTATTATCCAGATTCTTCTTGATGCATTTAAAATACGTGAACTAGATTACACGCTTTCGATAAATATACATAGAGTAAACTCTCTTATAAAGTTCCTTTGTAAACAGCCACGTTTTGTAAATGTTGAAAGTTTTCATTCTAAGTTGGACAGCCCGTGAAAAATCCTTCATATTTCGGGGTCTTTAATTTTGGATACACTTTTATCAATTGCATGAGTGAGTCATGTTGACGGCTTTGAGGGGACTTGAGCTTGAGTTCGTCAGGGCCAGGTTAGCGGGAGATTCGTCTGTAAAAACCTGCAATTGTGGTTACAGTGGTGCCTCTAACCTTCCTATGGTGTAGAAATATACCTAGTTTGATGAATCTTATTGAAGCTAGCTGGTCCAGTGGCTACCGCGACGGTCTGAAGTTTTGAGACTGACCGCGGGTTCTATCCCCTCCCGTGGTATGGTTTATATATAATAGCTTTGTAAGAAAAATTTATTATATATTATTGTTTAGTGAAAGAATATTAAATGTTTAAAGTAAAGTTGCTTGTAAAATATTTTTTTCGCCATTAAATCTTTCCTTTCCTTCCCTTTCTCCCTCCTCCCTCCCTCTTTCTCTTTCTCTCTCTCTCTCTCTCTCTCTCTCTCTCTCTCTCTCTCTCTCTCTCTCTCTCTCTCTCTCCACACACCTCAGGCAGTGACTAGTGTACTAGCACACCAGACATTACTATGCCTTCCACTATTTACTAAACTTACCGCTGGCTGCTAGTGTTCCCAAGTTCCAAAACTTGTACAATTTTTCCTCGACTCCATTAAAACTGTCTCCATAAAACTTTCCTCCTATAATTATACCAAAGTATTGAACTGGATTTTCAATTAGTTTTTGTAGTGATTTCAAGAGTAAGTGAGAGATTTAGTTAGGTTGTCTGTTGATGAAATACATTTTTCCTTGGAACACTTCCTTCCCTTGCAACACTTCCTTCCCTTGCAACACTTCCTTCTCTTGCAACACTTCCTTCCCTTGGAACACTTCTTTCCCTTGCAACACTTCCTTCCCTTGGAGCACTTCCTTCCCTTGAAACACTTCCTTTCTATGGAACACTTCCTTCCTTCCAATGGAACACTACCCTCTCTTGGAGCATTTCCTATGGAACACTTCCTTCCAGTGGAACACTACCCTTCCTTGGAACACTTCCTATGGAACACTATCCTCCCTTGGAACACTTCCTTCCTATGGAACACTACCCTCTCTTGAAACACTTCCTTCCTATGGAACACTACCCTCCCTTGGAACACTTCCTTCCTATGGAACGCTACCCTCCATTGGAACACTTCCTGTGGAACACTACCCTCTCTTGAAACACTTCCTTCCTATGGAGCACTACCCTCTCTTGAAACACTTCCTTCCTATGGAACACTACCCTCCCTTGAAACACTTCCTTCCTATGGAACACTACCCTCCCTTGGAACACTTCCTTCCTATGGAATATCACCCTCCCTTGAAACACTTCCTATGGAACATCACCCTCCCTTGAAACACTTCCTATGGAACAGCACCCTCCCTTGTAACACTTCCTATGGAACATCACCCTCCCTTGAAACACTTCCTATGGAACATCACCCTCCCTTGAAACACTTCCTATGGAACAGCACCCTCCCTTGTAACACACCCTTTCCTTGGAACAACCCCACCCACTGGAACAACTCAACCTATGGTGCAGCCTCGTCACGAGCAACACAATGGAACACCACTCTGGCCTGGAACAATTCCAGTGGACAAGGAAAACGCTTTCTGATAGTTGCCGGGGGACTTCGAGGAAGTTTTCCAGTTGTTGGCCTCCATCTGGAACACTTTTGTAGACTTAAAGGAGTTTCAGACAGGTTCCTGGAGACTTGCTACTTTTGAAAGATGTATCTTGGAAACCTTCAGAACCTTTGAGTAACTGGAAAGGTTTCGGATCCTAAACTGCTTCCTTGAAGCAGTTCAGAATTTTTTTTTTTCTTAAATATCTCCGAAGACAAAATTTTATGCATTTTAATGATTTTATTGACATGTTTGTCCGAGATTATTGCCCTTCTTTACACCCTTAACAAACTTCTTAGTGACCTTACTTAAGGGAGCTCTCAATAACCTTAATTAAGGTAGCTCTCAATAACCTTAATTAAAGGAGCTCTCAACCTTAAAGGTACCTCTTAATGACTATAATTAAAGGAACCTCTTAATGATCCTAAATTAACCTTTTAATGACCTTAATTAAAGGAACCTCTTAATGACCTTAATTAAAGGACCTGATAATGACCTTAATTAAGGCCTACAGGTCGAACAGGAGGCAAAGTGCTGCCCACCTGAAACTATTTATATTTTTTTGGCCTAATTAGCTAGTACGTCTGTGCTAATTAAGTGGAATAATTATTTTTCCCTTCTAGATCCTTATTTTTGAATAGCTGACTGACTGTCTTTCATACTAATAATAAAAATTGTGTAGGCCTACTTTTGGATTTCAAATGAGGTGGCTCACTGTTAAAAAAAAATCAGGGAGGCATCAGTCTTGAAAAAAAAAGTCTACGAAATAATTACAGATAATTAACAATTTACAAACAAAATTTTTCACGTCTCTTCAGTCCGTCGTAGATCATTCATTATTAAGTTACAACGAAGAAAATGGGAAACAGTCAGAAAACTTGCCAGGTGAAGAGGTTACGTGTTAATGTGACTTTGTAAATGGTCCAAGTCGGACCGAAACGTCGTCATAAGCTTCTCTCTCCTATGTGCGGGTTATTTGTGTATTGTTCCAGTCACTGTATTGTGTTTCTTTCTTCTTTACGTGATGAGGTTACGTGTAATTACTGCAGAGGTTACGTGCAGTGGTTACGTGTAATGGTTACGTGCAGTGGTTACGTGCAGTGGTTACGTGAAAGCCAAAGGACAGATAAGTTTATGAGGTTAAGGCGTCGGAGACGTCAAGTTCGATATATAGGCCAAAACTTGGAATAAATAGCAGTATTGATGTCTTAAGAGCCGAGTACACATGTCGAGGTTATGTAGAGCAGACAAGCGTAAAGCTGTGTGTGTGTGTGTGTGTGTGTGTGTGTGTGTGTGTGTGTGTGTGTGTGTGTGTGTGTGTGTGTGTGTGTGTGTGTGTGTGTGTGTACTCACCTAATTGTACTCACCTATTTGTGGTTGCAGGGGTCGATACTCAGCTCCTGGCCCCGCCTCTTCGCTGGTAGCTACTAGATCCACTCTCTCCCACTTCCATGAGCTTTTTATCATACCTCTTCTTAAAGCTAAGTATGGATCCTGCATCTACTACATCACTCTCCAGACTGTTCCACTTTCTGACAACTATGTCACTCGAAAATACTTCCTAACATCCCTGTGACTCATCTGAGTCTTTAGCTTCCAGTTGTGATCCCTTGTGTGTGTGTGCGCGCACACGCACACACACACACACACACACACACACACACACACACACACACACACACACACACACACACACACACACACACACACACACACACACACACACACACACACACACACACACACACACACACACACACACACACACGTACTCATATACAACAGGCCTAGTGTCTAATCGACATGTGCCTAGGACAAAATGGTAACTAACACACACACACACCTGAGAATAGCGTTCCGGTACCTCAGTAAGGAATCGTTCAAGACTTTATACACTGTGTACGTCAGGCCCATACTGGAGTACGCAGCACCAGTTTGGAACCCACATCTGGTCAAACACGTCAAGAAATTAGAGAAAGTGCAAAGGTTTGCAACAAGGCTAGTTCCAGAACTAAGGGGAATGTCCTATGAAGAAAGGTTAAGGGAAATCTGTCTGACAACACTGGAGGACAGGAGGGTCAGGGAAGCCATGATAACGACATACAAAATACTGCTAGGAATTGACAAGGTGGACAGAGACAGGATGTTCCAGAGATGGGACACAGAAACAAGGGGTCACAATTGGGATGTTAGGAAGTATTTCTTCAGTCATAGAGTAGTTAGAAAGTGGAATAGTCTGGCAAGTGATATAGTGGAGGCAGGAACTATACATAGTTTTAAGACGAGGTATGATAAAACTCATGGAGCAGGGGGAGAGAGGACCTAGTAGCGGTCGGTGAAGAGGGGGGGGCAGGAGCTGAGTCTCGACCCCTGTAACCACAATTAGGTGAGTACACACACACACACACACACACACACACACACACACACACACACACACACACACACACACACACACACACACATTAATATAATGTTTACAAACGTTTCCTGATAATTTCAAAATGATGTAAACAGAAAATCACAATTTAACAATCATTACGCTACAGATAAATTTTGTCGGTGTTAAATTATTAGTTAATCATCAAGCAATATGTGGGTGGCCTTACTGTTATGTACAAGGCCAATATTGTCAAAGTACCACACTTGGCTCCGCTTCGAGGACAGCGTGAAACAAGCTTTTATGCCACAAGACGGGCAGAAAGCAGCAACTTCACTCTGGCTGTACCCTTCTCCAGAACATCACTCCATCTGAGATCATATATACCCAGGATGACTCGAGTATGGAACACATTCGTACAGCATAATGATGTCAACGAGATAAAGTCAGTTGATCAAATGAAAATGCTGGCCCACAGATGGCTTCAACTTCATCCTGTTCCCTACTTGTATGTCTCATAACAATAAAAATGCTTTCAAATGAGCTGATGTAGGTAACAGCTCTTAGCTTGCCAATAAAGTTAGGAATCCTTAACCTGTAAATAGCTTGTCAATAAAGCTAGGAATCCTTAACCTGTAAATAGCTTGTCAATAAAGCTAGGGATCCTTAACCTTGTCAAACACTGTGTAAAAACAAAAAAAAATTATAGGTCAGGAAACAAGACAAGTGTCATATGATGACCAGCAACTGGAGCTTTTGGTTATCTGACCGAGGCCTTCCACTGGCTTACCGGTCCACCTCTCTAAAAATCATGATTATGATTATAAGCATTATTAGGATGAAGCATACTACTTATAAAAGTATTGATACAGCTTATTGCTATTACTTTATTTTAAGGCATTATTTATGTTAAATCCTAACAAGTTTTATTAAGTGTTATTTCAGTTTTCCGTATAACTACATCAGTTTTCCAATATTTTCACATAAGCAAAACCGAAGCTCAGAATCACATTGATAAATGAAAAGCTTTAAGACCACATTTTTCAATCTTCATTTTCTTTCACACGTCAGGGACTCGGTGAGAGGGAGAACTCAAGTAAAATATTTTTGCACGTGCATTTGTCGCAGCCAGCTGGTAAAAGAGTCAAAAGTTTTGGTGCAAGTCTGGACGATGATTTATTTGTCATTTACTCTGACACAAACGATGCTTCTGACTGTTCTCAATGTGATTTCCATTTTCTATCCGCTTTCACTTATTTTTAAAGAGTTTTTATTCGTACTCTGCGACAAATGGAGGCCCTTAGAGCCTTTTTTTTTACTGACAAGAGCGGTTTTAAAAGGCATAAAATTCAGTTGAGTTAACAGGGTTTCGTGCACACGAACCTCACACACACACACACACAAAACAGGCCAGGTGTCGATCAACAAGTGCCTTTGACAACTAGTAACTACTACTACTACTACACAAAACAGGCCAAGTGTCTATCGACAAATGCATTTAACAAATAGTAACTACTATTACTAGTACACAGACACACACACACAAGCATGCAATAACACACACAAACACATTAAAGAGCAGTGTTTGGTTGGAGGCTGTGACCTCTGGCATCAAGACAGCTAACATGAAGGGCTGGCAATGTCAGGAGAGGCGGCCACGGGTTCGTATCTCGTTCACTTCAGTTATCAACATTTTACCATATATATCTATTTCAATTTCGTTTATTTAGCGATGCATTGTAGCTGCTGCACAGGGGTGCTTACTTGCAATTAGAAGGAAATTATATGCTATGTAGCTGAATGTTTGCCAAGACTGAGCGACTGACAACCCTAAAATTATACACAAATAACTCGCACATAGTAGAATGGTCCGACTTGGACCATAAACATCGTCCCAAGTTTTACTCTCCTATGTGCGAGTTATCTGTGTATTGTCCACTCACGGTATTGTGCTTATTCTTCACCTATAAATTACTTCTTCAAAGCTGAGGTATTTATCACCTCATAAACTTCTTTGCTGTTGTTGTCTCTAATATTTAAGTCACCTCTTCAGTCGACTGAAGAAGCCTGATGAGCAAGGCGAAACGTTCCGACCATATACTCACCTGGTGCACCTGTCTTATTCACCCAGCAACACACGTGGAAATCTAGCTCTTGTCCCTTCAAAATCTGTGTCATTAACTGTATTCACCTAATGTTTTGTGGAGGACTGATACTTTTCGAATATTAATACGCTTTGGAAGACCAATATTTTTTTTAAACTAATACTTTTTGTAAGACTTGTTTTTTGGAATACTAATTCTTTTTTGTGTGTAGGACATTTTTGGGGGAAGATTAATCGCTTCTTGCTCCTCTCAACCTTCTCATCTCCCTTAGACTTCCCTTCCCCTCACCTCCACCTTCCCCTCTTCCCAATCTTCCCCTCACCTCCACCCTTCCCTCACCTCCACCTTCCCCTCACCTCCACCTTCCCCTCACCTCCACCTTCCCCTCACCTTCACCTTCCCCTCCCCTTCTCCCCAACCTTCCCCTTACCTCCACCTTCCCCTCACCTCCACCTTCCCCTCACCTTCACCTTCCCCTCCCCTTCTCCCCAACCTTCCCCTCGCCTCCACCTTCCCCTCACCTCCACCTCCCCCTCTCCTCAACCTTCCCCAACTTAAAGTCATACCGCCCACCATAGGCACCATAATTTAGCATGAAGTAATGGTGCTATTAATAATGGCAGGGGAGTTGATGTCTCCTCGTGTTTCAAGTTTGACATCCTGGTGATGTATCTTTCACATCATTTGCATAATGTCGCAACGCATCATAGCTACAGATCAATCTGTTTACATTTTAATCCTTCGGCAAGTTTTATATCCTATATCTGATACGCAAAAAAAAAAAAATAAAAAATGTAAAAACTGTTTAGAGAATGGAAGATTTGTTTCCTAATCCTGGTATTTTGTGTTTGTTTTTTTAATTCTAGTGTTTTTTTTTTTTTTTAGATTTTTTCCCACTTCGTCCTAGTTATAGTTGTTTTCAGTTCTTCTTATTCGTATTTTTATCTTCAGTTCTTCCTATTCCTCTCATCATCCTCAGTTCTTCCTCTTCAACCTTGTTACTATCCTCAGTTCTTCCCTTTTCAGTTATAAATATTGAAAGCAAAGCGAGAGTTGATACTGAAGGTGCGGTGAGAAGCGCTGATAATCTTGGTGGCCAGACCGAACTATTGCTGACCAGTTGCTTCCCGATGAAAGCGTTAGTGAGCAGTTGTGAGTGTTTCAGGTCGCTTGGAAGAGTTGCTTGTTGCCTACAGGTGTTGCTGGCCGGGTATTGGCCGGTTAACATGTTGGTGGCTGGTTGATGGCCGAATGAGTGTGTTGGCGGCTGGTTGATGGCCGGACGAGTGTGTTGGTCATTTAACTTGTTTAGTTTGTTACCCCCCTTCCCCCCCACACACACAGAGCGAAGATGTGGGCTGTGAATCGACCATTGCAACCACATATGGGAGAGGAGACACGCGCGCGCGCGCACGCACACACACACACACACACACACACACACACACACACACACACACACACACACACACACACACACACACACACACACACACACACACACACACACACACGCGCGCGCGCGCGCGCTGAGAGATATTTTTACATCAAAGTCAAGTCTGAACAGAAACTGCTTCATAGTAGCATCAGAAGATAAACGACAGTGAGAGACCAGGTAATGCAACTAGAGGATGAGAGCTCACTAGAAACAAGGAAATGTGCAAGAATCTAAAGCAATGATGTAGCGAGGTTCTCTGGGTACAAGCAAAGGCAACAGAGAGGGTACACCATTGGGAACCGGGCTCGAAACGATGCAAGATTGGGCAGGGCCACCATATTTCTAATACCTCACTTGGCTCTGATGCGACCAGTATGGTTTTGAGAGTCGCACAGCAGCGATCAAATAAACAAAAGTGCATAATTCTGTGTGTGTGTGTGTGTGTGTGTGTGTTTGTGTGTGTGTGTTTGTTTCTCTCCGTTTGTCTCCTGACTCTCTCGTGTGCACTATCTTATCTCCACTATCTTTTGGTGATACAAGAGCAGGGCAACAGCTGCGGCAGCTGTCCTCTCCAGTGCCTGTCAATCTGACCGTAAAATGGACTTCTTAACGAAATATTTCAACTGTATATATCACGGTCACTATTATAATTGTAATGCACACACTATTTCTCTCTCAGAGAATGTGTATGTGTGTGTGTGTGTGTGTGTGTGTGTGTGTGTGTGTGTGTGTGTGTGTGTGTGTGTGTGTGTGTGCGAGCTTCTGAACCACTAGCTATGAGGATTAGAGTAGGGGACAGAAAACTCGACAAGGAGTATAGACTCGTGGGACAAAGGCTGCAGACCTAATTCAAGTAGTAAGACCTAGGGGTGATCAAAGTGCCTGGTATATCACGAAAAGCTCACATCAACCGAATAATCTCTGCAGTCAATCATCACCTGACAAATATAAGTGGCCTTCAGGAATTTCAATAGAGTCATTCTGGGCCCTTGTCGGGTCCATCTCAGAATATGCAGCATCAGCATGGAACCTACACCTGAAAGAGCATATCAAGAAACAAGTATGTAAAAAATGGTTATTCCAGAACTAAGGGGTATGAGCTCCAAGAAGAGGCTGACAATTTAATATAACGACACTGGAAAACAGAATAACCAAGGGAGACATGATAAAAGCATACAAAATACTTAGAGTAAGTGATAGACTAGACAGGGATAGGAAGTTTAAGAGGCAGGAAACAGGTACTCGGAGGCACAGCTAGGAATTTAAAACACAGGAGGAGGAGCCACAGGGATGTCGGGAAGTACTTTTTCAGTCTCACGGTTATCAGAAAGTGGAATGACCTCGACGAAGAAGTGGCAAAGGCAGACTTTATATATAGCTTTACCAGTAAGTACTATAGAGTCCATTAGGCGGAGGGAGTGAATCTGCCATGGCGACAAGGTTTGATTCATAGTGTCAAGATCCCATTAATGGTGTCACAATGGCAACAAGGAACCAGCTATCAAGATGGCACCAACGTTATCTCTCATAATAAATAAGACACCAATGATTCACCCTGTCAAAAAAGTAAGAAGGCTCTACCTGTCAAGAGGGGTGCCAAAAGAAAAGGCCAAACTTGCCTGGGCGCTCTTGACAGTGCCAAATTTCGTCTAGTTCAAGTACCCTTACATCAGGAAAACTCGACAACCTCTTGGTATAATTTTTGTTTCACAGGTCATAAAACTGTAATATACAGGAAATAGCTGAGTAAACGTGTGGAGCAAATATCCAGCTGTCTAGCAGCAGATATAGAGCTGGCTGGGGCAGCAGGCATCCAGCTGGCTGGCAGGAAACATCCAGCTGGCTGCCAGACGTCGTATCTTCAGCTGATCTTCCACGACAGGCATCACCCACCCAGAAAACTCTTCAGTAAAACAATTTTCATAACTTGCTGCGCAAATCGACCGTATTATCTCCTCCCTTGAATAAGGGAGAGCTTGTTACCACGTTCGTAATGCCTAGCATGGACTAGTTGGACCTGACTAGCGTGGACTAGTTGGACCTGCCTAGCATGGACTAGTTGGACCTGCCTAGCATGGACTAGTTGGACCTGACTAGCATGGACTAGTTAGACCTGCCTAGCATGGACTAGTTGGACCTGCCTAGGCGTGGGCCAGTAGGACCTGCGTAGCGTGGGCCAGTTGGACCTGCCTAGCATGGACCAGTTGGACCTGCCTAGCATAGACCAGTTGGACCTGCCTAGCATGGACCAGTTGGACCTGACTAGCATGGACTAGTTAGACCTGCCTAGCATGGACTAGTTGGACCTGCCTAGCGTGGCCCAGCAGGACCTGCCTAGCATGGACTAGTTGGACCTGACTAGCATGGACTAGTTGGACCTGCCTAGCATGGACTAGTTGGACCTGACTAGCATGGACTAGTTGGACCTGCCTAGGCGTGGGCCAGTAGGACCTGCGTAGCGTGGGCCAGTTGGACCTGCCTAGCATGGACCAGTTGGACCTGCCTAGCATGGACCAGTTGGACCTGCCTGGCATGGACCAGTAAGACCTTCCTAGCGTGGTCCAGTAGGACCTGCCAAGCGTGGCCCAGCAGGACCTGCCTAGCGTGGCCCAGCAGGACCTGCCTAGCGTGGCCCAGCAGGACCTGCCTAGCGTGGCCCAGCAGGACCTGCCTAGCGTGGCCCAGCAGGACCTGCCTAGCGTGGCCCAGCAAGACCTGCCTAGCGTGGCCCAGCAGGACCTGCCTAGCGTGGCCCAGCAGGACCTGCCTAGCGTGGCCCAGCAGGACCTGCCTAGCGTGGCCCAGCAGGACCTGCCTAGCGTGGCCACGCTAGGCAGGTCCAATTTTTCGTTCCAATTTTTATTATATGTAACTGTCTATCTGCCCCGGATGTTTCCATCTATCGTGACTTGGGCCCCCTCCATCTATCGTAACAGGGTTCCTGCATCTATCTGGCCCGGATCCTCCCATCTATGTACCTCAGTGATGCTGCCGTGGCCCAGTTGGCAAGCGCCTCAATATGTCAGAATGTGTCAACACGAGATTTCAATTACTGAGTTGATTCAGCAAACGACTGCTGGAGCCACATCTCAATCTCCACTCGCCCGATTTGTTTCCGTTTCATTCATAAACTGTTATATATGTCTGAGTAAACCTATGGGAGACACAAACAAGAAATTTGAAATGTATGCACAAATAACCCGCACATAGGAGAAAAAAGCTTATGACGACGTTTCGGTCCGATTTGGACCATTACACTAGTGTGACTAGTCAATAGTCCAAGTTAGACCGAAACATCATAAGCTTCTTTCTCCGACGTGCGGATTGTGTATTGTTCTAGTCACGGTATTGTGTCTTTTTGTTTTTTGAAATATTTCAATCCAGATATATTTTCTTTCGTTTCTTCAGCTGAAGAGGATGTTAAGTGATGTGTAGTGAAGAAAAGGTCGCCTTTTTCATGTTTTTATCGTGTTTATTGTTTACAGACTGTCTCCTTTGTAATTTTTGCCTCTAAACCTTTTCTTTACAAGTTTGATAGGGGAGGCCTATTTACCGCTCCTTTCCCACGAAACTCCCGCTTCCCACTATCCCATAAAACTCCTCCCTACAGGGTGACCTTTTGCGCAGTCGGCTCACAACCGATTAGTCTCAGGTTCGTATCCTGGGCAGGTTAAGACATATGGGTGAGTCTCATCACACCCACTGCCCCTGTTAACCTAAAGTAAAAAGGTACCTGGGAGTTAGTCGATCATTGTGGGTCGCATTCTGAGGAATGGTCAAGTACTATAAATTACTGAGCAACTCCAATGTCTCTCAAATGACCTAATGATGCACTAGATGTGCCCAAAGTACACGACAAACGAATCATGAGAGCCGGAACGCTAAACTTAAAACCTCCAGGTAAACCCACTTTCCCACAAAACTTCTCCCTACCCACTTTCCCACAAAACTCCTCCCTACCCACTTTCCCACAAAACTCCTCCCTACCCACTTTCCACTCCCATAACCCCCTCCTCCACCCCCCTCTCTCTCCCCTACCATCCTCACACCCCCTTCTCCCCACCATACCCCCTCCACCAGCGCCCTCAAACGATCATTCACCCATTATCCGGCGAGAGTTCTCGAGAGCGAGTCGGGAAATCGTGTTTATAGCACTGCTCTCGCCCGCTCAAAGGCCACAACACAGCCTTGATCATTAAAAAAGTGAAGGCTTGAGAGAGGAAGGACATTACCTGGCCGCCGGGGGCACTCTGGGGGCTCGATACACCTGTAATGACTGTGAGGTGAGGTGGAACTAAGGTGAGCCCTGCTAAGTGGTCAGGTAGAATTGGTGGCAGCGGTGGGATTGCCTTAATTTTTGTAGGCGAGAGGAAAGTGGAGGCTCGCAAAACGAGGTTAATTGGCCTATGAGATGGGAGATGCGGAAGAGAATGAAGGGGAAGAGAGAGAGAGAGAGAGAGAAAAGGAGGATTAACAAGGAGGGATCGATCGAAGCGGGCAGAGGAAAAACAAGGAATAGAGGGAAAGAAAACGTAAAGGATGGCGAGGAAGGGAATAAACCTGGAAATTCTAGCTGGTATGCACATTGTAAGCAAGAAGAAATGTGAAAAATTTATACAATATTTTCGTTTACAAGTTTGCATTATTATTATAAATGCAACAAAGTGAATACGAAAATGTTAACAGTACCAGCTAACAGCTAACAATTACGGCGAACAGCTAACCATTAACAGTCAACAGCAGCAGTTAAAGTTAACTGTTAACAATTAACAGTAACATCCAACCATTAACAGTTAACAGTAGTAAACGGCTATCAGTTAACACAAGGAACTAACGGTCATCACGTAACAGTTAACCATAAACAATTAACAGTAAAATCCAACCATTAACAGTAGCAGTAGAAAAAATTAAGACACATGTGCAACATCTGGGTATCTTTATTGTAGACGTTTTGCCAACCAGTGGCTTTATTGATAAAGCTACTGGATGGCGAAACGTCTACAATAAAGATACCCAGATGTTGCACATGTGTCTCAATTTTTCAAGTTGTCGGTACTGTATACCGTTCATGTACAACAGTAGCAGCAGTTAACGGCATACACTTAACAGAAGCAACTAAGAATCAAGAGTAAGAGCGTGCCACTAACAGCTAGACAGTATGGAAATAAATGGTATAAAATACCGACACAATGGAAATATAAACACAAATGCCTGACCTCAACATTCTGAACATGACTATAAATACTCTCGTACCTTCCAACCCCAGGTAGATCCGTGTGTGACTTGAAAAAGCCCACTGTGTGGGTGAAACGTTGTCAATAAAGGATCACATTATACTGCATTTGTGTTTATATTTCCATTCCAGCTAGACAGTCAGCAACGCTGATCATTAACCCCCAGCGTCAGCACGACAGCGTAGCTGAATTAATAATTCCACATAATTCAATGATTTTCTCCTGGTGTAATTAACAGACAGTGACACGCGATAAACACTCGACTGGCAGTCCAGTCCACCAACATCAAAGCTTATAAATCGTCGCTGCTGATTACCCAAATAACCAACTGTGGTCATCTGCATTATTGTATATATGTACAAAATACTTGGATTAAATGCTCTGATTTCTCGAATGTTTTTTTTTTTTTTCAGGTGGTTCGTTTTTTGTTTCAAATTGTTTAGTTCTCGTTAGCTTAATTAGAACGTAATATTTTTTTTTTATCAATGCGCTTGCTGAATTTTGTGAGTTTTATTGATATGTACAGGGAATGGGATTTTGGTGTGTGTGTGTGTGTGTGTGTGTGTGTGTGTGTGTGTGTAGTGTGTGTAGTATGTGTGTGTGTGTGTGTGTGTGTGTGTGTGTGTGTGTGTGTGTGTGTGTGTGTGTGTGTGTGTGTGTGTGTGTGTG
>NC_091355.1:11517614-11592614 GCF_038502225.1 Cherax quadricarinatus | reverse complement strand
TGTGTGTGTGTGTGTGTGTGTGTGTGTGTGTGTGTGTGTGTGTGTGTGTGTGTCCAGTGAGGTGCCAATTAGAGAGCAGTAGGTATGTGATATATGATGTTCTAAGGTACCACCACAAGCCTCGCTGTTGTTGACACTGTTGTTACCTCGCACAATCGGAATACAAATTGGCTGTTATATGTGTACCCGTTGGTCTTGTGTACATGTGTACAGGCACACCTTCATGCCTCAACTCAATTGTAAACATCAAAGAGCCAGGTGCCTCTCAGCTTCGGAAAATCCATTACACGCTATCATTGTCCCGACATTTAAACTTGATCACATTTCAAAACAGAACATTTTGACATTTTCCACTATGCTTATGGTGCCAAAAATCATTTTGTAAATTTTATTCTACACTTAAAAGACCAATTTACAAAAACTGTAAATGTATTTGATGCAACTACTATAAGATTCCGTATTTCACATAGCTAACTCTATGCTTATTTAAGTGTGTATGTAGCTGAACCAAAATGCATTGCCTTCAGCAAGGTTCCAGCTGAAACTTCAGTGTGTGCTCTATAAAAGCAGAGATATTTGTACCATTTGAATGGCTGGACATCTGACCCTGGGTGAGTGCACACTACTTGTATTCACCCGTTTGTGGTTGCAAGGGTCGAGTTTCAGCTCCTGATCCTCTCTCCTCAAATTAGTCGCTGCTGGCTTCACTCCTAACTTCATACCTCTTTGTAAATCTATGTACGGATCTTGCCTCTACCGCTTCGCTGTCCAGTTCGTTCCTTGTGAATTATCTGCGTATCTGAGTTTTAACTCCTAGCTGTGCCCTCGTGTACCTGTTTCCCGTCTTTTGAACAGTTTTGGCCTGTTAACCCTATACATTTCTCTCAGTATTTTGTATGTTGTTACCATATCTCCTCTGCTCCTGTTCACTCATTTCATCAGATTTAAATCCTGTAGTCCCTCCTCATAGCTTATGCCCTTTATCTCTTTGCAAATATCTGCACTTGTTCCAGTTTCTAAATATGTTTGATCAGGTGTGGATTCCGTGTTGGTGTTGCATATTCCAAGACGAACGTATGTATGTATAATAGTATCGTGAATCACTATTGAGATTCCTTGAAGCTAATCTTGAATATGCCAGATACGAATTTGCTGCGGAGGTTGTTTGGTTGATGTACGCCTCAGGTGATATACTGGGTGTTATGCTCACCCCAAGGTCCGTTTCCTCGAGTGTGTACTTACCTATGTGCACTTATATGTGGTTGCAAGAGTCAAATCTTAGCTCCTGGCCCTGCCGCCTCTCAACTCCCCGCTTGCCAGATTTACTCACCTCTAGCCTCATGGGTCCTGTCATACCTACTCTTCAAACTATGGATGAAGATTGTCTGAACTAATTCACCCCTAAACCCTGAGGCTAAACAAGTCCCTCTTGATATTCTTGTGGCTCATCTGTTCTTAACCTTCAACTGAGCTCTAGTGAGCGCCTTTCTCTCCTCTCAGTCTGTCCCAGTGTACCCTATCAGTTTCTCTGAGTATTTTTTATGTTATATCTCCCGTTGTTTTTCCTCCTTCTAATGTCATCAGGCTCAGTGTCTACAGTCTCTCCTCACAGATCTCTTCCCACAGCTCTGAAACAAGCACCGTTGCATACCTCTGTAGTTCTTCCGTTTCTTAACATGCTGTATTCGGTGTGGGTTCCACATTGATGCCGCATACTCGAAGATGGGCCAGACGTATGTTGTCTAAAGGGCCCAGAAGGACTGTTAGGATTGCTGAAGGCCACTCTTAGATTTGCCAGACGAGCATTGGATGAAAAGCATATTCAGTTGATGTGAGCCTCTAGTGATATATCAGATACTATGCTCTTCCTTTGATCTTTCACTTTGAGGTCTACTGCCTCTTTCTCCCAAGTCAATAATAGTGTTTGGTCTTCGTGCTCCTTCCCAAAACATCGTAACTTGTATTTACTAATAATGAATTCAAGTAACTGCTTACTGACCAATTTCTGCATCTCTGGTTAAACAACGGGCTCTCTTTATTTGTGTCATTCCCCTGCTCCTTCATTTTCCAGTTAGGTACTGCTTCATCACTTCACTTTCCAGTTAGGTACTGCTTCATCACTTCACTTTCCAGTTAGGTACTGCTTCATCACTTCACTTTCCAGTTAGGTACTGCTTCATCACTTCACTTTCCAGTTAGGTACTGCTTCATCACTTCACTTTCCAGTTAGGTACTGCTTCATCACTTCACTTTCCAGTTAGGTACTGCTTCATCACTTCACTTTCCAGTTAGGTACTGCTTCATCACTTCACTTTCCAGTTAGGTACTGCTTCATCACTTCACTTTCCAGTTAGGTACTGCTTCATCACTTCACTTTCCAGTTAGGTACTGCTTCATCGACTTTCCATCCAGTTCCCGTTCCCAGTGCAATGCATTCAAGAATTATCTCATCCCTTAATAGTTCTCTTGTGAAGTTTTGTTTCCCGTGTTGTCCATCTGCCGTTTTTTACTCAGTGTTTACTTCCACGAGGTAGTCAAAATTCAGTACTGTATAGTGGCTAGCATCCAGGGGAGATCTACCACTATATTTAGCCTATGCCAGATATATTTTTGGTCGATACCACATCCAGTCTTGCTAGTTCATCCATCCATCCATCTATATATATATATATATATATATATATATATATATATATATATATATATATATATATATATATATATATATATATATCAATTTCCTTATACCACTTCCATCATCATCTCCCCTCCACGTTTCCGGTCCCCAGTTCTCCCAATCTATATCTTTGTGATTGAAGTCACCAGTTATTAACAGTTTTAGTTTAGTTGCCTGAGCTCTCCTTGGTGCTTCCTTTATGGTCTCCACCATTGTTTTGTTTTCTTACAGAATAAAAAGGCACAACATAGTGACTGGGAAAACACAAATAACAAGCAGGTTATTTGTGCTAGTTATTTGTGTGTTGTTTTCACATGTATGTCTCGGTCTCCTGTATAAAAGTTGGTAAGACATGTGCGACACTCAGGAATCTGCATTGACTAAACGTTTCACCTGAGTAGAAGGCTTCACCAAGCGAGTACAATTATTATAATTCATGGGACATACCTCTGAAGAGTTTCGAGGGTTAATCTACTCTCTGAACCCAGCCATGGGCCAGGCTCGTCTGGTGCTTGCCTGGTCAACCAGGCTGTTGCTGCTGGAGGCCCGCTGCCCCACATATCCATCACAGCCTGGTTGATCTGGTAGAGAATCCCTCAGCCCTGATGAAGATGCGAACCTCTGTCAGTCACTTAGGCTAAGAGACTGAACATCTCCCATCAAGGTTGAGGGACTGAGTGCCTCAAACTGCCTGTTCACTTCTGCTCTCCCCAGTACTGGAATTCATCTATTTATTCGACCGATAAACCCTGCTACCCAAGTGAAGCGTTTCGTCATTAAAGATACCCGAGTGTTGCATGTGTCATCAAATCTATCTCTTGCTATTTGGTGGCAGGTTGTTGATCAGTGCTACACTACTTTATCTCCTCCAGTCTTGATTCTGCCCAATACGAAGTCGTGTGTTTGAGTGTACTCATGATCCAGTGTATGTGGAGATGGATGCCCCACTGTCAGTCTCAAAAAGGACCAGTTTCTGATTACAAAGCCATATTGTTCAACCTTCACGGAAAACACTATCCTCTACAGCATATAAAACCATCACTCCCTCTGTTGCTCGACTATTTTCCTTCTCAAGCACGTTAACTTCACCTAGTTGTGGTTGCAGGAGTTGATTCACAGCTCTTGGCTCAGCCTCTTCCCTGGTCGTTACTAGGGCACTCTCTCCCTGCTCTATGAGCTTTATCGTACCTCTTCTTAAAGCTGTGTATAGATCCTGCCTCCAATGCATCACTCTACAGACTGTTCCACTTCCTGACAACTCTATGACTGAAGAAATACTTCTTAACATCCTTGTAACTCATCTGAGTTTTCAGCTTCCAGTTGTGACCCCTTGTTGCTGTGTCCCATCTCAGAAACATTCTGTCCTCATCCACCTTGTCAATTCCTCATCATGATGTCGTTATCATGCCCCCCTTCCCATCCGTCCTGTCCTTCAGTGTCATCAGGTCGATTTCCCTTAACCTCTCCTCTTAGCTTTGGGACTAGTCTTACTGCAAACCTTTGCACTTTCTCTAATTTCTTGACGTGCTTGACCAGATGTGGGTTCCATACTGGTGCTGCATACTCCAACATGAGCCTGATGTACACAGTGTACAGTCTTAACGATTCCTTACCAAGGTGCCGAAACGCTATTCTTAGGTTTGCCAGGCGCCCATATGTTGCAGCAGTTATTTGGTTGATGTGCGTCTCAGGAAATATGCTTGGTATTATAGTCACCCCAAGATCCTTTTCCTGGAGTAAGTTTTGCAGTCTTTGGCCCCCTAGCCTATACTCTATCTGGGGTCTTCTATGACCACCTCCAGTCTCATAACTTTGCACTTGGTGGGGTTAAACTCCAGGAGCCAGTTGCTGGTCCAAGCTTGCAGTCTGTCCAGATCCCTTTGTAATCCTACTTGATCCTCGTCCGATTGAATTCTTCGCATTAACTTCACATCGTCCACAAACAGGGACACCTCTGAACCTATCCCTTCCGTCATGTCATTCACATATGCCAGAAACAGCACGGGCCCTAGGACTGACCCTTGTGGAACCCCTCTCTGACATCTCGTCACGTACCATCACTCGTTCCTTCCTGTCAGGTATTATCTGATCCACTGCAGTGCTTTTCCTGTTATACCTGCCTGCTCTTCTAGCTTTTCCACTACTCTCTTGTGTAGAACTGTGTCGAGAATTTCTTACAGTCTAAGAAAATGCAGTCTTCCCACCTCTCTCTCTCTTGTCTTCCTTCTGTCACCTTGCTGTAAAACTCCAGTAGATTTGTGACAGGTATTTCCCTTCCCTGAAATCGTGCTGTTGTCGTGTATAAGCTCATTCCTTTCTAGGTGTGTGTATTCACCTAACTGTATTTGCAGGGGTCGATTCATAGCTCCTGGCCCCGTCATAGCTCTTGGCTCCTGTGTGTGTGTCTGAATTTTTGCATGGGCTTATGTGTGATGAGTGTACGGATGAGAGGGAAGGAGAGATCGTACGGAGGGAGGGGGGGAGGGAAGGAGAGATCGTACGGAGGGGGGGGGGTAGGGAAGGAGAGATCGTACGGAGGGAGGGGGGAGGGAAGGAGAGATCGTACGGAGGGAGGGGGGGAGGGAAGGAGAGATCGTACGGAGGGAGGGGGGGAGGGAAGGAGAGATCGTACGGAGGGAGGGGGGAGGGGGGAGGGAAGGAGAGGGCAGTAGTTGTGAGGGTAAACTCTTCAAGTTTGGTAACAATGTATAATTGCTTAACCTTGATTGTAGCATTGCTGTAATTGTTGGTGGTTAATGGTGGCCACTAGTGAGTTCTCCAGTGGTGGGTGGCACGCTGCAGACCACCACTGTAGTGGGGGAACGATGTTCTCCACTGGTGGGTGGCACGCTGCAGACCACCACTGTAGTGGGGGAACGATGTTCTCCAGTGGTGGGTGGCACGCTGCAGACCACCACTGTAGTGGGGGAACGATGTTCTCCAGTGGTGGGTGGCACGCTGCAGACCACCACTGTAGTGGGGGAACGATGTTCTCCACTGGTGGGTGGCACGCTGCAGACCACCACTGTAGTGGGGGAACGATGTTCTCCACTGGTGGGTGGCACGCTGCAGACCACCACTGTAGTGGGGGAACGATGTTCTCCACTGGTGGGTGGCACGCTGCAGACCACCACTGTAGTGGGGGAACGATGTTCTCCAGTGGTGGGTGGCACGCTGCAGACCACCACTGTAGTGGGGGAACGATGTTCTCCAGTGGTGGGTGGCACGCTGCAGACCACCACTGTAGTGGGGGAACGATGTTCTCCACTGGTGGGTGGCACGCTGCAGACCACCACTGTAGTGGGGGAACGATGTTCTCCACTGGTGGGTGGCACGCTGCAGACCACCACTGTAGTGGGGGAACGATGTTCTCCACTGGTGGGTGGCACGCTGTAGACCACCACTGTAGTGGGGGAACGATGTTCTCCACTGGTGGGTGGCACGCTGCAGACCACCACTGTAGTGGGGGAACGATGTTCTCCACTGGTGGGTGGCACGCTGCAGACCACCACTGTAGTGGGGGAACGATGTTCTCCACTGGTGGGTGGCACGCTGCAGACCACCACTGTAGTGGGGGAACGATGTTCTCCACTGGTGGGTGGCACGCTGCAGACCACCACTGTAGTGGGGGAACGATGTTCTCCACTGGTGGGTGGCACGCTGTAGACCACCACTGTAGTGGGGGAACGATGTTCTCCACTGGTGGGTGGCACGCTGCAGACCACCACTGTAGTGGGGGAACGATGTTCTCCACTGGTGGGTGGCACGCTGCAGACCACCACTGTAGTGGGGGAACGATGTTCTCCACTGGTGGGTGGCACGCTGCAGACCACCACTGTAGTGGGGGAACGATGTTCTCCACTGGTGGGTGGCACGCTGCAGACCACCACTGTAGTGGGGGAACGATGTTCTCCACTGGTGGGTGGCACGCTGGAGACCACCACTGTAGTGGGGAAGGGGAATTACCGTGTTCCCCTTACTTCTCTTGTTCTTCTCTCTCCCCTCTCACTGACTTTCCTGTTCCTCCCTCACCTTGCTTCCTGCTCCTCCTCCTCCTCCTTCCTTTATCTTACTCTTTCCCAGACTTCATCAATCATTTACTAAGTCTCTCTTCCTTCATGTTTGTCTTGAAGGAAGAAAGAAGAAGAGTGTTGTAATAATGTTGGTAGAATTACCCACAATATGTTAGGTAAATGGACACATGTGCAACTAATGTGACATTTCATTGTGGCAACGTTTCGCTCTCCAGGAGCTTTATCAAGCCGTTACAAACAATACATGGATACACAGAGGTATATACAGGTACAGAAGTGCAAAACATTATGTTTTGCACCTGTATTGTTTGTAACAGCTTGACAAAGCTCCTGGAAAGCGAAACGTTGCCACAGTAAAATGTCACATTAGTTGCACTTAGTGTCCTTTGTACCCACCAAAGATTGTTGTACCTTGTAGACAATGGAGTCCTACAGTGCTAAAATAAAGTTAGCGTCACAATATCATGTATTTTTTTTTAGGACTACGAAAGCAATAATATTTAGTGGAAGGTGTGGCGAAGCAGAGAGCAGAAGGATGGGTTGATCCTGTCGTAGGATGAGTTGGTGCTGTCACAGGATGTGCTCCCCCTGTCGCAGGATGAGCTCTCCCTGTCGCAGGATGAGTTGATACTGCCGCAGGATGTGTTCCCCCTGTCGCAGGATGTGCCCCTCCTGTCGTATGAGTTGATCCTCTCGCAGGATTTGCTCCTCCTGCCGCAGGATGTACTCCTGACGCAAAATTAGTTGCCCCATTCCAACGATACATCCTTTCTATCGAAAGGTGAGTCCCTCCCGCCGAAGGATGAGTTATCCCCGCCAGGATACCTGTCGCAGATTACCTCCTCCCAAGCTACGGTGGAAACACAGGTGTGTTGTGGTGACGCTGGTCATCTCACTCGCCCACCTGCAAGGTCAGTCTATCTCTTGAGTCTTACCAGAGTTGCAGTATTTTGTATCAGTGTTTTGACAAACATTTGTACATCACTGTGACTAGTTAATGGTTCAAGTCTAGCCGAAACGTCGTCATACGTTTCATCCTCTTTTGTGCGGGTTGTGTGTGTATTCCAGTCATGGTATTGTGCCTTCCTGTTCTTTATATTAATATGTCTTGTTAGATATGATAATGGTATGATTAAGACACATGTGCAGAAGTTAGGTAACTTTATTCCGAAACGTTTCGCCTACACAGTAGGCTTCTTCAGTCGAGTACAGAATCAGCAGAAGCAGTAGAGATGTAAAAATCATGTAATCAGGGACTGACCTGGGTGATGAACAGATTACATCGTCTTTACATCTCTACTCCTTATGCTGCCTCTGTACCTGACTGAAGAATGTAATAAAGTTGGTAGAATTACCGACAATATGTAAAGTAAAAGGACACAAGTGCAACTAATGTGACATTTATTGTAGCAACGTTTCGCTCTCCAGGAGCTTTATCAAGCCATTACAAACAATACATGGACACAGAGGGTATATAAAGGCTCACTCTGAGCCTTTATATACCCTCTGTGTCCATGTATTGTTTGTAATGGCTTGATAAAGCTCCTGGAGAGCGAAACGTTGCTACAATAAATGTCACATTAGTTGCACTTGTGTCCTTTTACTTTACATATTGACTGAAGAAGCCGACTGTGTAGGCGAAACGTTTTGGAATAAAGTTACCTATAGTACACGTGTCTTCATCCTCAGAACTTTGAGGTTCACTCCCGCTAAGTGGCCTGCCAACATAAAGAACGTGATGATTAAGACACATGTACAACACTTGGGTATCCTTATTGTTGAAACATTTCATTTACACAGTAGACTTCTTCAGTCAAATACAGAGGCAGCAGGTGTAGTAATGAAATAAAGATGTAGTCAGTCTATCGACCTTGGAGTATTTTATACCATTATCTACATAACGAACGTTAATTTGCTAACGCATTTACTTCAGAGTATCTTAAATGCCTCATTACCTGTAAATCTCATAAATTTCTAATTTCATTCAGCACACACTTGAATTTCTCATTAGTTCCCATTGCTGTAATATTTCTTTCCTAACTGAGGAGTCCTCGTCTGAGACAGAGCCACGGGGGCAATGACCTCCCCCCCTCCCGGAACTATCAACGCAAAACCTAACTCCTCCGTTACCTATTTCGTTACTGTACTGGTATATTTTCGATTGTACTGGATTTATTTAAACTCGCCGAACATTGCAGTACTCTCTGACTCGCTCTTCATGTACTCGACGTGGAGGAAATAATTTTTTTTTTCCCAGCCATTCCACATTTCAGAATTTTGTCGAGATAAACGCTGCAGTTGACTCCAGTTTTAATAGTTTAAAAGTTTCGCTCGAGGTATTTAAGCGGCAATACCCGGACGAGGCAAATTACTGCGTTTGGAGGGAGAGGATATGTCAAAGTTGATTTTTGTGTCGTGGATTTGTGTGTGTGTAGAGGCAGGCTTTTTTAACCTTGCTTTCCCAGTAGTTCTGACTCTTAACCACTTGGCCCCTCAGGGCTACATTGTTACTCAGGGCTACATTGTTACTCAGGGCTACATTATTACTCAGGGATACATGGTCATTCAGGGCTACATGGTCACTCTGGGTCACCTGGCCCTTCAGGGCTACACTGCCAGTCACGTATACTCTAATATATTCTGTTAGATTCGAAGTGTTCTTAGTCGACAGATGACATATACTATTTTCATAGTAAAATCTAAATTATTTTAGCAGTTTCGTAGCCCCTCGAAAAGGATGTAGAATTTCTTTATAAAATGGGAGGAAGGCCTCGGTCAGATGACCAAAAGCTGCAGCTGCGGGTCATCATATGACTAAGACTCGCGTCGGGAAACACTTGTCCTGTTTCCTGACAAACCTTAACTAACTTAACCTGAAATTCTATTTTATCTGGTACAGGTGCATGTTCGCAATTTTTTTAACTCAAAAAGACTACATTATTGGTTTCCGTATACTAACTAGAAAATGCCTCTTCTGATCTGCTTCAAACTTTCAGTGCTGGTGCATTTTGATCAAAGAAAGGATGACATTGCTATTGGGCTGTGTAAATCCCCATTTGCTAATTATATTTAATAAACTGTGACATTAGTTTCTACACGATATCTGGAGAATGCCTCTTCTGATCGCTTTCAAACTCTTAACGCTGGTGTTTCTTATTCAAAGATCACGAATAGTTTTGGACTGGGATATTGGTTTCCCTGCAATTAACTGGGATTGTTTATTCAAATCTGCTTTTCACCACTTAAAGAGGAGTGGGATGGTTGCTGGACTGTGACGATAAATAAGACATGTGTAACAGTAAAGTGTCTTAAGTAAAAAGACACAGATGCAACTAAAGTTGCGCTCTCCAAGAGCTTTGTCTTAACTATAATAAAATGTCACATTAGTTGCATCTTTTATCTAACATTTTGACGGTAATTCTACCATTATTACTAATCCTCAGTATTGTATTGTGTACCATTATTAGTGATACTTGTGTGACACTGCAACACAACTGTGTCGCGGTACAGAAGACATCATCTACAATATCAGACTGGAAAAGCCTCGTGTTTAGGAGAAACTTTTCACAAATAATATTTCACTGTTTGTTACTCATCCACTTGTCGGTATTTTATACATTATAATACCAATTTGCTAATTTTATTTTAATGTGTAATTATTTTCATGAAATAATTTAAGAATGCATATTTCGAAAGACTTGAGTCGTTACTGAGCCCTTAGGTATTATATTTTCCTACTGCTTTATCGTCAAGCCGGCCATATTCTCAGGTTCAAGGTTTTCATTCATTACTTAAGAACACCTCATCCGATCGGATTAAAATTTCCGACACTGGTGACCTGTAGCAAAGGGAAAAGCCGGTGGAACTTTTTAAATGATCAGGTTCTAGGTGATAACTTGAAAAACCCTCTTCTGATAGGCGTCAAGCTTGCATCAGTGTTGTATCTTACTTAGAAGAAACTGCTTAGCATTTAGTTAAAGTAATAGTCTTCTTTAATGTAAGGGTTTCCAGGGAGGGTCAAGGGTTTCCAGGGAGGGTCAAGGGTTTCCAGGGAGGGTCAAGGGTTTCCAGGAAAGGGCAAGGGTTTCCAGGGAAGGGCAAGAGGATAAGCAAACCATTATCAGTGTTCGCTCTTGATCATCCTTGGATGTCTATAGTAATGCATAGAGTAATGATGTATTTAATACAACCACTGTATACTTGAATAACAAAAATTTTCTTTTTTTCCATTTTTTGTACAAAATTTTTTTTGTTTTAATAGTGGCGGAGTGTAAAGTGGATGGGAGGATGAGAGGAGTGGATGCGCCTGTGAGTATGACAGCCTGGATGAAAAGTCTTCCAAACATCCTCATCCACACACTTCACATCCTCAACGCCACTAACCTCATCATAATGTCTCCAGGTGATTTTGGTGAGTCAACACAGGTTTACTCAACCACTCTCTCCATCACCGCCATAATGTTTATGTATTCTACAACACACCACCACCTTCATGTTCCACCTCGAACACTCTCGCATCACATACTGAGTATTCGTGGTTCAGTCCCCGGCCGGAGACTCAACCACGGATATTCAGCGGGTATGTTTCCTTACACCTGTTGTCCCTGTTCACCTGGTAGCAAGTAGGAACCTGGGTGTTAGTCGACTGGTGTAGGTGACATCCTGGGGAACAAGATTGCAGCACTGCAATGACGATAAGGACCCCAATGTAAATAAGTCATTGACGTTTTTGGGTTATCCTACGTTCCTTACACATATGCTGCTATGTATGATAATCTATGTAACTGTATTTGTGTATACCTGAATAAACTTACTTATAAGACAGACAGTCCTGGTTGACGCTCTTACTTGGGTTATCTAGGGTGCCTAACCCTCCGGGTTAAAAATCCGAACAAATCTTATCTTACCTCATAACATCGACCGTCTCACACCTGGCTAAAGAGTAACTAATACTCAACATCAGTCGAGAATAACCTGAAGTTACACAGACAATATTCGGTAATTAACTTCACCACTAAATTGTTCCAAGTCACTAAGTGGCCTCACCAGATCATTAATAAACAACAATATACTCATTCTTCTCTATCATTTTAAACACAACTCAGTGGCATTTTTTAAAGTCCCGCATCTGTTTTCCATAACTCCGTTTACAAACAGAAGAACACAATATAAAAACCTGTAGAGTTTTAAGTGAGAAATAATGCGCGCGTTACAGAATACAATCCAATGGATTTCCTTCACATATATCCTTTGCTTTTCTAGGATAGCCTCTTTATCCACGAAGGGTTTAGGACCAGTTGAACATTATTGTGTATTTTATAACTTTTTAAATTCATGGATGGGATAAATGTTAAATATGTTCAATTAATCACCCACTTTCTTCGCTTAACTCTTTCTTGCTGGCTCTCCAGACACTGGTGTGGAGGGTAGCATCTGGGAGGACGGCATTACCACGGAGATCCACCGTCATGCTCACCTGTCTAACACAGGTACACCTGTCTAATAGAGATACCACCTGTCTAACACAGGTACAAGATAAATACGCCTGTCTAACACAGCTACAAGGTAGGTAACACCTCTCTAACACAGCTACAGCATAGGTAACACCTATCACAGTTACAAGACAGATACACCTGTCTAACACAGCTACAATATAGGTAACACCTAACACAGTTAGGTATTCACCTGTCTAAGCATGGAATCTGTCAAAAAATATACCACACCTGTTAACACAGGTATATCTGTCAACACGTACACCATACCTGTCTTACACAGTTACACCTGTCACAAGTACACAGTGACCGAACAGATAAAAGGACACCCATATAAAATCTTTAACAGACGGAGAAAAATGTAAATACAAAGGATTAAAATACTTAAAAGGAAGAATGGAAAGACTTACGAGTGATATACTGACAACAACAGTCATGATGTTGACACAGATAATGCTGAGACGAAGAATGAGACACACAAAAAACAACGAAGAATATTGAGATAAAGAATAATGTGACGTAAGAATAAGATAAACAATGGAAGACTTTTTTTTTAATATTTTTCTAATTTTTTAAAATGTTTTTTCTAATATTTTTCTAATATTTTTCTAATTTTTCTAATATTTTTCATTCCGACTGACGAAGAGCTCTTGATTTTTATACTGTATCAGAAGCGTTAAACCCGTGAGGGTTTAACACGCTAGGGGTTCGATCCTCCGTTTATTAATAGAGAGAGACGAGCTTGTTGTACTCATTGATTGGTTCTTGATCCTACATATTGGAGGCATCCTCCCTTTCCTCGGATCGGACATAGCTGCCAAATTTTCACTTCATTCTCCATGATATAACACTTACGGGTTTGGCACTTTCTCGTGAATTTAAAACAGGGTTTTGAAGAATTTTCCAGAAATTTAATTTATTTATGGAACTTGCCAAAATTCCTGACAGAATGGACCAACTCATCATCCAGCGTCAACATCCCGTTGGGGCCGCCCACGGGCGTAGCGGGTGACGATGGCGTCTCCGGGGAGTTATTCTTCCCAAGCGTGAACTGGAGGTTCTTGTATGAGCGTGTGGAGCTTCCTAGACATCAGACGGTGGTGCTAGTGCTGGGTCCTGCTAGCTGGGTGCTTCACGCAGCTCCACAGGTCAGGCTCTCCAGTCTTCTAGGGACAATCTACACGTCAAAAATAATATTCTCACAAGCCATTTTGTGTGTGTGTGTGTGTGTGTGTGTGTGTGTGTGTGTGTGTGTGTGTGTGTGTGTGTGTGTGTGTTCATTTTCTATACACTGATTAGTTGTCTGTTATTTTCAGCTAGCGTCACGAGGAGTGTTTGGACCGGTGAGTAGAAACATGAGTGTGTTAGAGGAAGGTGAATAACGAAGAAATATATTCATTGAGATGTTTGAATGCTGCTTCTTGACTTGACTAATATCAGAGAGAGAGAGAGAGAGAATAACCTTGGTGTCACTACTGCCTTCCCCACAGAAAGAAACGGTGGTAGTGGCGCCTGTGAGCGGGGAGCTGAGCTCCAACCACCTCTCCTCAAGTCTTCCCCTCGCCCTCCGCCTCCTACTCCTCCAGGAGACACCCCAGGTAAGCTTCCCTCCCTTCCCCTCTCCAGCCTTCATTTCTAATTGTGCTCAAAACTGTATACAATTCACAGTACCGTGGCTGCTACAGTACCATAGCTACCACAATACTGTGGCTACCACAATACTGTAGCTACCACAATACTGTGGCTACCACAATACTGTGGCTACCACAATACTGTGACTACCACAATACTGTGGCTACCACAGTGCCCTGGCTACCACAATACTGTGACTACCACAATACTGTGGCTACCACAGTGCCCTGGCTACCACAATACTGTGACTACCACAATACTGTGGCTACCACAGTGCCCTGGCTACAGTACTGTGACTACTACAACACTGTGGCTACCACAGTGCCGTGGCTACCACAATACTGTGACTACCACATGAATAGGGACTGACCAACTTGATGGACCAGGACGGACCAGCTGACCAAGACAGACCAACTTGATGGACCAAGACAGACCAACTTGATGGACCAGGAGGAACAACTTGATGGACCAAGACAGACCAACTTGATGGACCAGGAGGAACAACTTGATGGACCAAGACAGACCAACTTGATGGACCAGGAGGAACAACTTGATGGACCAAGATTGACTAACTTGATGGACTAGGATGGACCATCTTGATGGAACAAGATGGACTAACTTGATGGACTAGAACGGACCAACTTGATGGGCTAGGATAGACTGAAGCGTCATGCAGTTTTATTTCTGCCTTCTCCTGCGGCAGGCGCAGGCGGAGGCAGGCCGGTGCGCAGGTCTGCTGAAGGCGGCGCAGCTGGTGGAGGGTTCAGGGCCGGTGATGCGCAGTGTTGGATGCTGGTACAGTGGACGTTTCCACCTGCGCTCCCACCACCTCCTCCCCTCAATCAAAACCCTAAATGGAGCATCCCTCAACGTCTCCATCCCTGCGGTAAGGGCTTTTGATCAAAAGGAATGAAGCCTGGCTGTCTCATATTGTAATACCGAGGAGTCGAGCTTGAACCACTCTACGGGCAAGGAGTGGTCCAGTAATGGATATATATATATATATATATATATATATATATATATATATATAAATATTATATATATATATATATTATATATTTTCTTTCTTTCAACACACCGGCCGTATCCCACCAAGGCAGGGTGGCCCAAAAAGAAAAACGAAAGTTTCTCTTTTTAAATTTAGTAATTTATACAGGAGAAGGGGTTACTAGCCCCTTGCTCCCGGCATTTTAGTCGCGTCTTACGACACGCATGGCTTACGGAGGAAGAATTCTGTTCCACTTCCCCATGGATACATAATAAATATATATATATATATTATTTATATATATATATATATATATATATATATATATATATATATATATATATATATATATATATATATACCCTGGTGCCGACAGGTTCATAAGATATACCAGGTACTGAGGTATATCTAAATATACACTAAATATACCCTCCAGGTACTTCGCCTCACCTTCCCCAGCTTACGACTGCTGCTGCTTCTTCATATCCCTGTTGTAGATACTAAGAAATCTTCGTTATCTGTTCTGTCACGTGCTTTCATAACTGTGTTGTTATCATGCGGTTCTTATGCCTTACAGTAAAACACTGACCTTAATTAAAAACATTAACGGAGCAAGTACAGATCCTTGTGGCACCCCGCGTGTGACATCTTCTCGCTAGTTGTACAAGAATGGTATACAGTACCGACAAGATGAAAATTTAGACATGTGCAAACATCTGGGTATAAAGATACCCAGATGTTTGCACATCGTGTCTAAATTTTCATCTTCCCGCTAGGACATTTCTTTTCAGACAAGAAAAAAAAAGTCTCATCCACTGTAATAATGTCTTGTATTCCTCCTATATTTTGCAGTTTTCGAATGAGCCTTTCATGGGAAATTCATGTTTTTTTTAATATCTAGATTAATACACTGACCGAAACTAAATTGTGCACCAGGTAGTGGGTTGTTCTTCAAGCGTGTAACCAACTTTTCTGAAATGTTTTTTTTTTCCAATATGTGTACAATACTTGTCACTTGTGTACGCTTGTGCGCATGTGTGTGTGTGTGTGAGCATTGTGTTTATATTTGTGTGTGTATCACCAGGCAAACAACGAAATCACTGTGGAGGAGGAGGGCGGGAAGCAGGTGCTGAAGGGATATCTGGGTAGGCTACTGACTAACATCATGAAGAAGGTGAACTTCGTGCCCAGGATCACAGCACGCCCGTCAACCCAGGATAATGTGGACGCTCTGGCTAGCAGGGTATGTACCCAGTTTATTGCTGTTTTAATACCTGTCTTTAGGTCTTTTCTTGGTTTTTTCATATTCATGGATTCAAATTAGATAAGTTTACATTTAGAAAGGATATAGTAATGTATTGGTTTGGAAATAGGGTAGAAGATGAGTGGAACAGTCTGCCTAGTAGGGTTATTGATGTTAAAACCTTGTGTAGTTTTAAATTTAGGTTGGATAGATACACTAGTGAGAAGGGTTGGATTTGAGTGAGACTTGCCATTAGTAAATAGATTTATCAAAGCTTATTGTATGGGTAGCGTTGAAAATGTGTTAGGTAAATACTCTGTTAGTGGGATGGATTTGTGTAGAACCCGCCTAGTATGTGCCAATAGGTCTGCTGCAGTGTTCCTCCTTTCTCATGTTCTTATGATCAGGTGTGGGATCCAAGTAGGTGCTATGTACTCGAGGGTTGATCATCAGCATAAGACGCTTTCCACATCTCTTATTTTATTAATGACACTTGTTAACCTAGTATATTTTCTCTACGGAAGTGTCCGATCAATATCACTTTATCAGCACTTTCTCCCTACCTGTCACTACATCCCCACGTCCCTGCAAACATGTAAATGGCTTTAGCACCAAAAATAATTTCACACATCTGCAAATCAGTTTCATTGCTCGTGGACTGGAAGTACATGCACTGGCCCTGCCTGTCTCCCACAGCTTCACAAGCTGTGATACTGTATCTTCTTTTTTCTGGAAGGGAATAAATGTCGCATGGGAAGCGTGGAAGTCCAACACAAGTCAGGCCATCCCTTACACTGAAAATATTGCAACCAGATGCCATTAATGGAATACAGTGAGCAATCATTAAGACTGTGGAGTCATATACCATTTAATTGCCCTAGCTATCATGTACAGTAGGTACATTTATAAATAAAAAGGAACAAGACCGTGACTGGAACAATACACAACCCTCACATAGGAGAGGGAAGCCTACGACGACGTTTCGGTCCCACTAGAACTATTTACAAAGTCACACTAACAGAAACGAGTTCATGTTCAAGTAGGTTGGCTAGGATGGGTCCTGGCCCGCGTCTTCTCCATGTGGTGACCCGGCAGTGGGTCCCGAAGGAGTGTCAGGGTTGGTACAAGTGATGTACCGTTTACGGCCGTATGGCGGGGGCAGCCCAGGTGGAATACCGCTTTCACTGCTGGGGCGGGGAGACCCATATGACAAAGGCGCGGTGAGCCGTCTTCGCGTTAGCTGAGGGACTGACCACCTCAAATACTATTTCTCCAAGGCTGAAGGACTGATTACATCATCCTCAGTCACTCCTATACCTCTTGCCTCTGTATTTACTGAAGAAACTTACTGTGTAGGCGAAACATTTCAATAATAAAGATACCAACTGTTGCACGTGTCTTAATCGTTGAATAATTCCTTTGTTTATCTATGTTAAAGAAACCCTTAAATTATATATTAGTTTCACTAATAAACTTCTGTAGTATAATAATAATGAAGCATTCTTAATAGCGAATCCAGTTTCATATAACGTAATACAGCAGTCTCACCCAAAGGATTTTGAACTTCAAGTTTGAGGCGAATTGTAAAGAGAGCAAATGATGCGCTCTTAGGGAATTCAACACTCAGTACAAGTCATTCAATCGTCACTCTTTACACGTCACTGCAGGAGACGGACGTGGTCATAATGACGCTGTCAATGTTACCAGCCAGAGCAGAGGTGATGGAGTTTTCAGAGTGGTACTGGATCCACAACACTAAGTTTGTCACTAAGGTACCTGGTCTCCGTGACGACTCCTTCCTCCTCTTCCAGATCTACCTGTGGCAGGTGAGGGGTCCTTGTGTTGAAATGTCCCGTGAGGGTGGTTAGTCCCAGGGAAAGAAAATCAGGGGACAGTGAGTGGTTCTTTTCCCAGGTGTGGGTGGGCGTTAGGTCCGGTAGAGGGTCGGAGGGTGTTTCCGGGAAGTGCGGTTGGTAAGGGTGCTCCATGGGGGTAAGGGTGGGTGGTGGTGTTCCAGCAGGGGATGGAAAGGGGTTTCCAGGAAAGGGTGGCTAGGTGTAATCAAGTATCAGGTGGGAGAGTGTTCCTGCTGTGTTATCACTATCCAGCACATCAAACTCGTTACCTACTGTGGCAGACTTGGTGTGTGATCACTGGGCTTATGGTGGTGTCTGCCACGGTGCTAGCAGTCACCTGGAGCAGGGAGCACGGCCGGGGGCAGCCACACCACCTCCCTACCGCAAGAGAGAAGTCTATAAGAAACACCGTCTGCGTGGCCTTCACCACCTCCTTCAAGACAATCATTTTTAAAAGTAAGTGTACCTGGGTTGTAGAGGTTATTTAGCACTCACGTTACTTCTGTCTCACACTTGCACGAGTCTGAGAGTTATTCATAATTATTCATTATAATTTTCAAGAAGCACCTAACATATACTCCCTGGGGTAATCATGTCCAAGGAAGGAGAGGGAAGTACTAATTTCTTGAATAAACAGCTATTTACCAGCATGAAGGTGCTTCTCCTAAGCTATCCTGGTTAGACGTAGTGTGTATAGTGTGGCAGTCTTCTGGGTGTGTTTAGTGTAGCAGTGTAGTGTTCTGGGTGTGTAATGTGTATAGTGTAGCAGTGTTCTGGGTGTATACTGTTCATCGTAGAAAACTGAGCAGCTTTACAAATATCAAGCAAAATGTTGGGTTATATACCTTATTAAAACTAGCAAGGTACCTTCATCATTGCAAGACTGTCAAAACGACATTTCGTAGTCTAGCTGTAATTGCAAGCTTAATTCATAATACAGTTGTGCCCTTCTATGTCCGAAGTGTATTCTCTCTAACATTGGCCTTCAAGGTCATGATAAAAATGATGAATTAGCAAAAGCGTATGTCTTCGTGTAGATTACAACTCTGCGTTATCTTATGGCAGTTTTCTGACAATACGAAAGCAACCCAGCTTCATTAACCTGAGACACAGTGACACTAGTCAGTCCCTTTGATCCTTCTATTTTGCAATAAGAGCCACGAGGCTATGAAACAAAATCAGCAGACTTTTGGATGGTACTATTACATCCAGACTCAGACTAGGTTGCAGGTACCTCTGGGAGTTTGTACCACCAGCTTGTATAGTAGAGCCAGACTCAGACTAGGTTGCAGGTACCTCTGGGAGTTTGTACCACCAGCTAGTATAGTAGATTCAGCTAAATGTCCGTTGTCAGAGAAACTATCAAACAAAACGAACATTTTATTTCCTTGTGCAGTATAAAAACAACGTAGTTTACACATAATAAAATATTGTTAAACACAAAAGAAAGCCACTAGCATGCATGTGCATTTCGGGCACACCTTATCACATCTTGCCTTGTTTCTTATCGAATGTTAAAAAAAAAATTGATGAATTCTGACAATTCACAAGTGTTTAAGAAATGCCAGAGTATTTCATGCACAGTGTCATATTACCAACATTCTGAAAAAAAAAAACCCTGACTTTGCCTATTGTAAAAAACTAGTAAATGACTCGACTACCAAGCCAGTGATAATCCTTTTCAGATCACTTGTTCTCTCGAGGCTGGAATATTGCTGTACGTTAACATCTCCGTTCACAGCAGGTGAAATTGCAGATCTAGAGAGAGACTGCACATATAAGTTCCATCAAACACCTCAACTACTGGGAATGCTTGCAAGCACTTGACTTGTACTCGCCGAAACGCAGGGGAGAGATATCATAATCTACATTTGGAAAATCCTAGAAGGAATGGTCCCGAATCTGCACGCACAAATCACTCCCTACGAAAGTAAGCGACTGGGCAGGCGATGCAAAATACCCCTAGTGAAAAGTAGGGGCGCCATTGTCCGGGGCCCAAGACTGTTCAACAGCCTCCCACCAAGCATAAAGGGAATTGCCAATAGACCCCTGGCTGCCTTCAAGAGGGAGCTGGACAGATACTTAAAGTCGGTGCCGGATCAGCCGGGTTGTGGTTCGTACGTTGGACTACGTGCGGCCAACAGTAACAGCCTCGTTGATCACGCCCTGATTAAGGAAGGTTACTACTGCCCACATGATGGGTACAGGGTTACTACTGCCCACATGATGGGTACAGGGTTACTACTGCCCACATGATGGGTACAGGGTTACTACTGCCCACATGATGGGTACAGGGTTACTACTGGCCACATGGGTACAAGGTTACTACTGTCCACATGATGGGTACAGGGTTACTACTGCCCACATGATGGGTACAAGGTTACTACTGCCCACATGATGGGTACAGGGTTACTACTGCCCACATGATGGGTACAAGGTTACTACTGCCCACATGATGGGTACAGGGTTACTACTGCCCACATGATGGGTACAGGGTTACTACTGCCCACATGGGTACAAGGTTACTACTGCCCACATGATGGGTACAGGGTTACTACTGCCCACATGATGGGTACAGGGTTACTACTGCCCACATGATGGGTACAGGGTTACTACTGCCCACATGATGGGTATAGGGTTACTACTGCCCACATGGGTACAAGGTTACTACTGCCCACATGATGGGTACAGGGTTACTACTGCCCACATGATGGGTACAGGGTTACTACTGCCCACATGATGGGTACAAGGTTACTACTGCCCACATGATGGGTACAGGGTTACTACTGCCCACATGATGGGTACAGGGTTACTACTGCCCACATGGGTACAAGGTTACTACTGCCCACATGATGGGTACAAGGTTACTACTGCCCATATGATGGGTATAGGGTTACTACTGCCCACATGATGGGTACAGGGTTACTACTGCCCACATGATGGGTATAGGGTTACTACTGCCCACATGATGGGTACAAGGTTACTACTGCCCACATGATGGGTATAGGGTTACTACTGCCCACATGGGTACAAGGTTACTACTGCCCACATGATGGGTACAGGGTTACTACTGCCCACATGAGTACAAGGTTACTACTGCCCACATGTTGGGTACAGGGTTACTACTGCCCACATGATGGGTACAGGGTTACTACTGCCCACATGGGTACAAGGTTACTACTGCCCACATGACGGGTACAGGGTTACTACTGCCCACATGATGGGTACAAGGTTACTACTGCCCACATGATGGGTATAGGGTTACTACTGCCCACATGATGGGTACAGGGTTACTACTGCCCACATGATGGGTATAGGGTTACTACTGCCCACATGATGGGTACAGGGTTACTACTGCCCACATGATGGGTACAAGGTTACTACTGCCCACATGATGGGTATAGGGTTACTACTGCCCACATGATGGGTACAAGGTTACTACTGCCCACATGATGGGTATAGGGTTACTACTGCCCACATGATGGGTACAGGGTTACTACTGCCCATATGGGTACAAGGTTACTACTGCCCACATGATGGGTACAGGGTTACTACTGCCCACATGGGCACAAGGTTACTACTGCCCACATGATGGGTACAGGGTTACTACTGCCCACATGATGGGTACAGGGTTACTACTGCCCACATGATGGGTACAGGGTTACTACTGCCCACATGATGGGTACAAGGTTACTACTGCCCACACGATGGGTACAGGGTTACTACTGCCCACATGGGTACAAGGTTACTACTGCCCACATGATGGGTACAGGGTTACTACTGCCCACATGATGGGTACAGGGTTACTACTGCCCACATGGGTACAAGGTTACTACTGCCCACATGATGGGTACAGGGTTACTACTGCCCACATGATGGGTACAAGGTTACTACTGCCCACATGATGGGTACAGGGTTACTACTGCCCACATGATGGGTACAGGGTTACTACTGCCCACATGGGTACAAGGTTACTACTGCCCACATGATGGGTACAGGGTTACTACTGCCCACATGATGGGTACAGGGTTACTACTGCCCACATGGGTACAAGGTTACTACTGCCCACATGATGGGTACAGGGTTACTACTGCCCACATGATGGGTACAAGGTTACTACTGCCCACATGATGGGTACAGGGTTACTACTGCCCACATGATGGGTACAGGGTTACTACTGCCCACATGGGTACAAGGTTACTACTGCCCACATGATGGGTACAGGGTTACTACTGCCCACATGATGGGTACAAGGTTACTACTGCCCACATGATGGGTACAGGGTTACTACTGCCCACATGATGGGTACAATGGGGGTTACTACTGCCCACATGATGGGTACAGGGTTACTACTGCACGATGGGTACAGGGTTACTACTGCCCACATGGGTACAAGGTTACTACTGCCCACATGATGGGTAGAGGGTTACTACTGCCCACAAGATGGGTACAGGGTTACTACTGCCCACAGGATGGGTACAGGGTTACTACTGCCCACATGGGTACAAGGTTACTACTGCCCACATGATGGGTACAGGGTTACTACTGCCCACATGATGGGTACAGGGTTACTACTGCCCACATGATGGGTACAGGGTTACTACTGCCCACATGATGGGTACAGGGTTACTACTGCCCACATGATGGGTATAGGGTTACTACTGCCCACATGATGGGTATAGGGTTACTACTGCCCACATAATGGGTATAAGGTTACTACTGCCCACATGATGGGTACAGGGTTACTACTGCCCACATGATGGGTATAGGGTTACTACTGCCCACATGATGGGTACAAGGTTACTACTGCCCACATGATGGGTATAGGGTTACTACTGCCCACATGGGTACAAGGTTACTACTGCCCACATGATGGGTACAGGGTTACTACTGCCCACATGATGGGTACAGGGTTACTACTGCCCACATGGGTACAAGGTTACTACTGCCCACATGATGGGTACAGGGTTACTACTGCCCACATGATGGGTACAGGGTTACTACTGCCCACATGGGTACAAGGTTACTACTGCCCACATGATGGGTACAGGGTTACTACTGCCCACATGATGGGTACAAGGTTACTACTGCCCACATGATGGGTACAGGGTTACTACTGCCCACATGATGGGTACAGGGTTACTACTGCCCACATGATGGGTACAGGGTTACTACTGCCCACACGATGGGTACAGGGTTACTACTGCCCACATGGGTACAAGGTTACTACTGCCCACATGATGGGTATAGGGTTACTACTGCCCACACGATGGGTACAGGGTTACTACTGCCCACACGATGGGTACAGGGTTACTACTGCCCACATGGGTACAAGGTTACTACTGCCCACATGATGGGTACAGGGTTACTACTGCCCACATGATGGGTACAGGGTTACTACTGCCCACATGATGGGTACAAGGTTACTACTGCCCACATGATGGGTACAGGGTTACTACTGCCCACATGATGGGTATAGGGTTACTACTGCCCACATGATGGGTACAGGGTTACTACTGCCCACATGATGGGTATAGGGTTACTACTGCCCACATGATGGGTACAAGGTTACTACTGCCCACATGATGGGTATAGGGTTACTACTGCCCACATGGGTACAAGGTTACTACTGCCCACATGATGGGTACAGGGTTACTACTGCCCACATGGGTACAAGGTTACTACTGCCCACATGTTGGGTACAGGGTTACTACTGCCCACATGATGGGTACAGGGTTACTACTGCCCACATGGGTACAAGGTTACTACTGCCCACATGATGGGTACAGGGTTACTACTGCCCACATGATGGGTACAAGGTTACTACTGCCCACATGATGGGTATAGGGTTACTACTGCCCACATGATGGGTACAGGGTTACTACTGCCCACATGATGGGTATAGGGTTACTACTGCCCACATGATGGGTACAGGGTTACTACTGCCCACATGATGGGTACAAGGTTACTACTGCCCACATGATGGGTATAGGGTTACTACTGCCCACATGATGGGTACAAGGTTACTACTGCCCACATGATGGGTATAGGGTTACTACTGCCCACATGATGGGTACAGGGTTACTACTGCCCATATGGGTACAAGGTTACTACTGCCCACATGATGGGTACAGGGTTACTACTGCCCACATGGGTACAAGGTTACTACTGCCCACATGATGGGTACAGGGTTACTACTGCCCACATGATGGGTACAGGGTTACTACTGCCCACATGATGGGTACAGGGTTACTACTGCCCACATGATGGGTACAAGGTTACTACTGCCCACACGATGGGTACAGGGTTACTACTGCCCACATGGGTACAAGGTTACTACTGCCCACATGATGGGTACAGGGTTACTACTGCCCACATGATGGGTACAGGGTTACTACTGCCCACATGGGTACAAGGTTACTACTGCCCACATGATGGGTACAGGGTTACTACTGCCCACATGATGGGTACAAGGTTACTACTGCCCACATGATGGGTACAGGGTTACTACTGCCCACATGATGGGTACAGGGTTACTACTGCCCACATGGGTACAAGGTTACTACTGCCCACATGATGGGTACAGGGTTACTACTGCCCACATGATGGGTACAGGGTTACTACTGCCCACATGGGTACAAGGTTACTACTGCCCACATGATGGGTACAGGGTTACTACTGCCCACATGATGGGTACAAGGTTACTACTGCCCACATGATGGGTACAGGGTTACTACTGCCCACATGATGGGTACAGGGTTACTACTGCCCACATGGGTACAAGGTTACTACTGCCCACATGATGGGTACAGGGTTACTACTGCCCACATGATGGGTACAAGGTTACTACTGCCCACATGATGGGTACAGGGTTACTACTGCCCACATGATGGGTACAGGGTTACTACTGCCCACATGATGGGTACAGGGTTACTACTGCCCACACGATGGGTACAGGGTTACTACTGCCCACATGGGTACAAGGTTACTACTGCCCACATGATGGGTATAGGGTTACTACTGCCCACACGATGGGTACAGGGTTACTACTGCCCACACGATGGGTACAGGGTTACTACTGCCCACATGGGTACAAGGTTACTACTGCCCACATGATGGGTACAGGGTTACTACTGCCCACATGATGGGTACAGGGTTACTACTGCCCACATGATGGGTACAGGGTTACTACTGCCCACATGATGGGTACAGGGTTACTACTGCCCACATGATGGGTATAGGGTTACTACTGCCCACATGATGGGTATAGGGTTACTACTGCCCACATAATGGGTATAAGGTTACTACTGCCCACATGATGGGTACAGGGTTACTACTGGAGTTTACCTGGAGAGAGTTCCGGGGGTCAACGCCCCCGCGGCCCGGTCTGTGACCAGGCTTCCTGGTGGATCAGAGCCTGATCAACCAGGCTGTTACTACTGGTTGCACGCAATCCAACGTACGAGCCACAGCCCGGCTGGTCAGGTACCGACTTTAGGTGCTTGTCCAGTGCCTGCTTGAAGACAGCCAGGGGTCTATTGGTAATCCCCCTTATGTATGCTGGGAGGCAGTTGAACAGTCTCGGGCCCCTGACACTTATTGTATTGTCTCTTAACGTGCTAGTGACACCCCTGCTTTTCATTGGGGGGATGTTGCATCGTCTGCCGAGTCTTTTGCTTTCGTTGTGAGTGATTTTCGTGTGCAAGTTCGGTACTAGTCCGTCTAGGATTTTCCAGGTGTATATAATCATGTATCTCTCCCGCCTGCGTCCCAGGGAGTACAGGTTCAGGAACTTCAAGCGCTCCCAGTAACTGAGGTGTTTTATCTCCGTTATGAGCGCCATGAAGGTTCTCTGTACATTTTCTAGGTCAGCAATTTCACCTGCCTTGAAAGGTGCTGTTAGTGTGCAGCAGTATTCCAGCCTAGATAGAATAAGCGACCTGAAGAGTGTCATCATGGGCTTGGCATCCCTAGTTTTGAAGGTTCTCATTATCCATCCTGTCATTTTTCTAGCAGATGCGATTGATACAATGTTATGGTCCTTGAAGGTGAGATCCGACATGATCACTCCCAGGTCTTTGACGTTGGTTTTTCGCTCTATTTTGTGGCCGGAATTTGTTTTGTACTCTGATGAAGTTTTAATTTCCTCATGTTTACCATATCGGAATAATTGAAATTTCTCATCGTTGAACTTCATATTGTTTTCTGCAGCCCATTGAAAGATTTGGTTGATGTCCGCCTGGAGCCTTGCAGTGTCTGCAATGGAAGACACTGTCATGCAGATTCGGGTGTCATCTGCAAAGGAAGACACGGTGCTGTGGCTGACATCCTTGTCTATGTCAGATATGAGGATGAGGAACAAGATGAGAGCGAGTACTGTGTCTTGTGGAACAGAACTTTTCACCGTAGCCGCCTCAGACTTTACTCTGTTGACTACTACACTTTGTGTTCTGTTTGTGAGGAAATTATAGATCCATCTACCAACTTTTCCTGTTATTCCTTTAGCACGCATTTTGTGCGCTATTACGCCATGGTCACACTTGTCGAAGGCTTTTGCAAAGTCTGTATATATTACATCTGCATTCTTTTTGTCTTCTAGTGCATCTAGGACCTTGTCGTAGTGATCCAGTAGTTGGGACAGACAGGAGCAACCTGTTCTAAACCCATGTTGCCCTGGGTTGTGTAATTGATGGGTATCTAGATGGGTTGCGATCTTGCTACTTAGGACCCTTTCAAAGATTTTTATGATATGGGATGCTAGTGCTATCGGTCTGTAGTTTTTTGCTATTGCTTTACTGCCCCCTTTGTGGAGTGGGGCTATGTCTGTTGGTTTTAGTATCTGTGGGACGACCCCCGTGTCCATGCTCCCTCTCCATAGGATGGTAAAAGCTCGTGATAAGGGCTTCTTGCAGTTCTTTATTTATTTATTTATTTAGTAATTTAAGCATACAAACAGAGGTACAAAAAATACAGGTAAGAGCAGCATGCCAAAGCCACTTATATGCATAGCATTACGGGCTGGCTTAAAATTAACTTAAGATTAACTAAGCAATGATGAAATCAGTGATAAAACATTATTGTAAACGGATAACTATAAAGCACAAATGAGTATTACAAAGACAGGTCATATGGTTGCTTGCATTGCTGTACATTCAGTCGAATGGAGTATTCTGTTAGGTAGTGTATTTAAAAAAATAATAAAGTTAGATTGGGTCCTAGGTTTAACATTTGTGTGATATAATTGTGAGTAACATATAGGATATACAATTTATAAGGTTCAGTTATTCAGTATTTATTTGGTTTTGAGTGAGTAAGTGATCTTTGAGAAGAGACTTGAATTTATAAACAGGTAGTGTTTATCTTTTATATTTACAGGTAATGAATTCCAGATTTTGGAAAGGGCCTTTTATGTGCATTGAGTTTTTGCATAGCGTGAGATGGACACGAGGAACATCAAAGAGTGATCTGTGCCTTGTGTTATGGTCATGTGTTCTGTTGAGGTTGGCAAGGAGATGTTTGAGGGGAGGGTTAATATCAGAGTTAAGTGTTCTATGTATGTAAGAGGTGCAATAATAAGTATGGATGTTTTGTGTGGTGAGTAGGTTGAGTGTTTTGAATATTGGTGGAGTGTGTTGCCTGTAGTGAGAATTTGTTATCATTCTAACTGCAGCCTTTTGTTGGGTAATTAGTGGTCTGAGATGGTTAATTGTTGTTGAGCCCCATGCACAAATTCCATAGGTGAGATAGGGGTAAATAAGAGAGTGATAAAGGGCCAGGAGGGCTGACTGTGGAACATAGTACCGTATCTTCGATAGTATGCCTACAGTCTTGGAGATTTTCTTAGAAATTTGTTGTATATGTGTATGAAATTTGAGTCTATTATCGAGGTGGATTCCTAGGAATTTTCCCTCTGTTAGCTTTGTGATAGGTGATCCGTTTATTGTTATGTTAAGAGGTACATCTGTAGCTCTGTTACCAAACTGAATGAAGTAGGTTTTGTCAATGTTTAGTGTAAGTTTGTTAGTCCTCATCAAGGTAGATATTTTCTGTAATTCGGTATTTACAGTATTGGCTAGTGTGACTGGGCTCGGGTGAGAGAAGACGTATGTAGTGTCATCTGCAAATAGTGTGGGTTTGAGTAATTGCGAAGCATTTGGAAGGTCATTTATGTATAGGAGAAAGAGAAGAGGGCCAAGGACACTTCCCTGTGGGACACCAACTGTAATTGGTTGCGCAGAAGAGTTTGCCCCATTTGCGTACACATATTGGCTTCTGTTGCTGAGGTATGACTTGAGGTAGTTGAGGGAGTGCCCTCTTATACCATAGTGTGACAATTTTACGTGGAGCAAGTCATGGTCAACTGTATCAAAAGCTTTACGTAAGTCAATGAAGATCCCCAGTGGGACTTCTTTTTTCTCTATTGCAGTGTATATATGTTCTAGCATGTGTATAATAGCATCATTAGTATTTGTATTAGGCCTGAATCCAAATTGGCAGGGGTTGAGAATGTTTTGGGAGATGAGGTAGGAGTAGATTCGTTTATGAATTAATTTTTCGAAGATTTTAGAGAGAGGGTGTAAGTTGGATATTGGCCTATAGTTATTCAACTCTGTTTGGTCTCCTCCTTTATGGATCGGGGTGACCCTTGCTATTTTGAGAACTGTAGGGAAGGTGGAGGATTCAATGGATTTGTTAAAGAGTGTTGCAATGATTGGTGATAGTACTTGTGACGCTTTTTTGTATATAAAGGGTGGTAAGGTATTTAAATCTCCTGTCTTGTTTTTTAGTGCGTTGATAATAAGGGAGACTTCGTATGGGTTAGTCGGAGCTAGGAACAGTGTGTTCAGGTAGATGCCAGTGAGGTAGTCATTTGGTGGGGTATCTGAGCTTGGGATTTTATTGGCAAGGTTTTGACCTATAGTGGAGAAGAAATCATTGAGTCTGTTTGCTGTTTCTGTTGGTGGGAGTTGGGGTTCATCTGATTTTGCTAATTTTATTTCGCTATGTCGTGATATCTTTTTTGTTCCCAGAATTTCTGATAGGGTCTTCCAGGTCTTTTTTATATCACCTCGTAAGTTGGATAATCTGTTCTCATAATACAATTTTTTTGCCCTTCTTATCAGGCTGGTTAGGATTGACGAGTAACGTTTTGTTTGGTCTTTGGTTATGTGACCCATTCTGTACTGTTTTTCATATCGGTGTTTTGTATTTATGGATTTGAGAATGCTGGGTGTTAGCCAGGGACTGTTCAGTCTCTTAGCTGTCATCTGTTTAGTTTTTTTAGGGCAGTGCTTGTTATAAAGGTACTGGGTCTTTTTTAGAAAATTATTAAAACATTCGTCAATATCTGTATAGATTTCTAGCTCAGTGTGCCAGTCAATGTTTGTTACTGCTGTTGTGAAGTTATTAATGGCTGTCTCATTGTGAAGTCTGAAGGTGACTTTAGTAGTGTCTTGGGGTATTTTACCAAGAGTTGTTATGAGGAAAGTAGGGTAGTGGTCTGTGGTATTATCTGTAATTATGCCTGATTTTAAAAGGGATATGGTGTTGGTCCAGATGTGGTCAAGTAGGGAAACACTAGTCTCTGTAACTCTTGTAGGTTTTGTTACTGTTGGTAGCAACATGCAGTTACTCATTGTGTTTGTGAATTCAGTAACGTGTGGGTCCTGGTCTTACAGGAGATTTATATTGAAGTCGCCTGAGAGTAGTCAGTGATCTTTGTTCATGCGTGCATCAGTTATCATACTTCCTAGGTTTTGACTAAATTGGCTAATGTTTGATTGTGGAACTCTGTAGATGTTTATCACTGTGAGAGGTTTTTGTAGGTATTTGGATTTGAATTTAGCTATTATATATTCCCCATGTTCATCCCTTGTGCAAGTATTAGTGATACATTCTAGTTGGTCTTAGTATATAGCAGACCTCTTAGTATATACCAGACCTTGTTGGTCTGGCCTACAGTTGTGTATGGCTGTGTAACCAGGAATGGCATAGACATCTGTAGTATCAGGCTTTAGCCAGGTTTCAGTTAGTGTAATGATGGACATATTGGCATGCAAGGAATTTAGTAATGCTAGGAGGTCATCATAATGCTTGCTTAAAGATCTGATATTGTAGTTAAAGATAGTTATGTTGTTGTTGGCTCTGAGAAGTGCCTTTGATTGTTCTGCTGTGTAGTAATTACAGTAACTGTTTGAATCATTTAAGTCATTAAATAAGAGGTTGGTGTCAGGATCAATGCTTGTAATCATAAGATTTGTAGTGAATCTATAGTTAGAATTAAGTAAAAAATAAAGTAAATATTCTAAAGCTAAAAAAAAATAGCACCTGAATTATTTAACAAATGTAAAAATAATGAGCTAAGGTAGTTTTTTAAAGCTAAAATAAAGAAGACAATATAAAAGGGACTAAAATAATTTGTGGTGAACAAATAAAGTGATGATCAAATAATGGAGCTTGGGAATATGATAGTAGGTAGTACTTTAAAGGTAATTCTTTAAAGTTAGAATTATAATATAAAATTATAATATAAAAGGGACTAATATAAGTTGTGGTGAACAATAAAGTGGTAATCAAATAATTGCACTAAGGTCTAATATAATGACTTTTGTGGAGTCTATGTTTTGAGCTAGAATGAGCTATAGTACAACTAGATTTAATCTAATAATATAACAATACAAATTAAAAATAGCACCAGTCTCTCACTAGTAATTGCAATATGGTCTAATATAATGAATTTGGTATTGACTATAGTACAACTGAGTTTAATCTAATAATATAAAAAAGGCACAAGACTCTCAATTGTAATTGCACTAAGGTGTTATATAAGTTGTTTACAAGAATTAGAGTATAACTAGATTTAAATTGACAAGATAAAATATGCAAATTAAGGTAGCAAAAGAATAAACATGGAACATGGAGTTCCATGAGTCTGGCCCTGGGGCAGAGTGCATGGGCATGTCATTTATCGCCTGTTCAAAATCATTTGGCGTCAGGATAACATCAGATAGGCTTGTGTTTACCAAATTCAGTGGCTCTCTCATAAAAAATTCATTTTGATGTTCGACTCTCAGTCTGGTTAGCGGCTTGCTAAAAACTGAGTCATATTGGGACTTGAGTAGCTCACTCATTTCCTTGCTGTCATGTATGTAGGACCCATCTTGTTTAAGTAGGGGCCCAGTACTGGATGTTGTTCTCGACTTTGATTTGGCATAAGAAAAGAAATACTTTGGGTTTCTTTCGATGGGTATAGGATTACTACCACTCATAGGATGAATATGCGGTACATGCTCAGTAATAACCCATATGGAAACAGAAACCGGAAGATTAATTGATCTGTATATTTCGACTCCCTTCTGGGATCCTCTTCAACAGAAGGGGGTCGAAATATACATATCGATTAATCTCCTGCGTTTCTGTCTCAATGCGGGTATTACTGAGCATTGACATTTGTTCATTACACTTTAGTTATTCATGTGGTGTACAAGAATTTCACACTAGGTTCGAAGCAACAACCTGGGAGTGCAGCAGGGAGGGTGGTGCTGACAGCGACGTGGTTGGTGGCAATGGTGGTGGTAGCAGTGTATACTGGTAACCTCACGGCCTTCCTGTCCATCCCTCGTGTGGACAAGGTGCCCAACTCCGTGCGTGACCTGCTCGACATGGGTTACACACTCAACGTGAACGACGCCTTCTCTCAGTACCAAAAAATGAAGGTGGGTGGCGCGGAGGGAGGTAGGGAGAGAAAGAAAGAGTAGTCACCTCCATGTTGCGAGTCCTGGCCATTTCGAGTGACTGCTGGGAGAATTACTCAGAGCAACTGGCAGTTTATCTCTGTCTTGATGAGTTCTATAATATTTACAGTTCCATGCTCCTTTTGGCAGACCTAAATACTCCAACAGATACGATTCAACTTGTATGTCCACTGCTGATGTAACGATGTTGACTGATATGCATTTCATAAGAGGAGTCACATCGCAGTGGGTAAATAGACAGATAGGATGATCAGCCATGAGTTAGAAAATTTAGATAATAACAAGTAAAGGGGCAGAAATAGAAATTATTAGTAGTATACAAATGATGTGGCTTGTCTGTCAACCCGCTCATTCATTCCTCTACCCTACCAGCAGACCTCGCCCATCCCAGACCAGCAGCGGATCTTCAAGAAAGCTGAGATACGCAGCCATTTCGGGTTCAGTATACCAGAAGTTTACATTAACCGCACCCTCAGTGAGCGCCTGGCTCTCCTAGGTAATGTGTACCTTACTCTTGTTGAATTATGGTGTAGCTGATACCTGGTGGAAAACACACAAAGCAAGAGAAGACCTTATTAGTAAAACGTTTCACCTAAACGAGGCTTTATCAGGTACTGGAGTTTACCTGGAGAGTTCCGGGGGTCAACGCCCTCGCGGCCCGGTCTGTGACCAGGCTTCCTGGTGGATCAGAGCCTGATCAACCAGGCTGTTACTGCTGGCTGCACGCAAACCAACGTACGAGCCACAGCCCGGCTGGTCAGGAACCGACTTTAGGTGCTTGTCCAGTGCCAGCTTGAAGACTGCCAGGGGTCTGTTGGTAATCCCCCTTATGTATGCTGGGAGGCAGTTGAACAGTCTCGGGCCCCTGACACTTATTGTATGGTCTCTTAACGTGCTAGTGACACCCCTGCTTTTCATTGCGGGGATGTTGCATCGTCTGCCAAGTCTTTTGCTTTCGTAGTGAGTGATTTTCGTGTGCAAGTTCGGTACTAGTCCCTCTAGGATTTTCCAGGTGTATATAATCATGTATCTCTCCCGCCTGCGTTCCAGGGAGTACAGGTTCAGGAACTTCAAGCGCTCCCAGTAATTGAGGTGTTTTATCTCCGTTATGCGCGCCGTGAAGGTTCTCTGTACATTTTCTAGGTCAGCAATTTCACCTGTCTTGAAAGGTGCTGTTAGTGTGCAGCAATATTCCAGCCTAGATAGAACAAGTGACCTGAAGAGTGTCATCATGGGCTTGGCATCCCTAGTTTTGAAGGTTCTCATTATCCATCCTGTCATTTTTCTAGCAGATGCGATTGATACAATGTTATGGTCCTTGAAGGTGAGATCCTCCGACATGATCACTCCCAGGTCTTTGACGTTGGTGTTTCGCTCTATTTTGTGGCCAGAATTTGTTTTGTACTCTGATGAAGATTTAATTTCCTCGTGTTTACCATATCTGAATAATTGAAATTTTTCGTCGTTAAACTTCATATTGTTTTCTGCAGCCCACTGAAAGATTTGGTTGATGTCCGCCTGGAGCCTTGCAGTGTCTGCAATGGAAGACACTGTCATGCAGATTCGGGTGTCATCTGCAAAGGAAGACACGGTGCTGTGGCTGACATCCTTGTCTATGTCAGATATGAGGATGAGGAACAAGATGGGAGCAAGTACTGTGCCTTGTGGAACAGAGCTTTTCACCGTAGCTGCCTCGGACTTTACTCTGTTGACTACTACTCTCTGTGTTCTGTTAGTGAGGAAATTATAGATCCATCGACCGACTTTTCCCGTTATTCCTTTAGCACGCATTTTGTGCGCTATTACGCCATGGTCACACTGGTCGAAGGCTTTTGCAAAGTCTGTATATATTACATCTGCATTCTTTTTGTCTTCTAGTGCATCTAGGACCTTGTCGTAGTGATCCAATAGTTGAGACAGACAGGAGCAACCTGTTCTAAACCCATGTTGCCCTGGGTTGTGTAATTGATGGGTTTCTAGATAGGTGGTGATCTTGCTTCTTAGGACCCTTTCAGAGATTTTTATGATATGGGATGTTAGTGCTGTCTGTCTGTAATTCTTTGCTGTTCCTTTACTTGATAAAGCCTTTACTTGATAAAGCCTCATGTGGGTGAAACATCGTACTAATAAAAACATCCTTTTGCTTATGTCTCGCTGTAAACATTTCACTCTGTGCCAGCAATGTAGCACAATAATTTAACCATGTACAGCACCATCATGGTACATTAACCTTGTACTGGTACAATTGCACCTTGACCTTTATCATTAATTGTGACACCTTAACAGGTAAAATCAGTAATAATGATGATAATCCTTATTTATAGAAGTATATAATACTACCGATACAGACACAGCTGACATCACTGACATACTTTATTGAAAACCCTGATTATGGTAGAGCATTTCGGGCAACTTTGGTTAATCTTGTCCCCCAGGATGCAACCCACAACAATCCACTAACGCAAAACCACCACCCACCCCCAAACGCCCACACCCACCAAGAACGTAATACTATGAACGACCTTATACTCGTGTATGTCAGTATTTACTGACGCCACTAAAGTAATGAATAAAAAATAAGAACGAAAATGGACAATGCAAGAGATGCATATTGACCACAAGAGGAGAGAGGAAGCCGGTCGTGCCACACCACTAGTTTAAAGTGGTAGCTGCCACACAGGATGACGTGAGTTGCAACTGCAACATTGGCAAATATAAGAAGAGCTTTCAAGAATCTCAGCCAGAATATATCCTTCCTAGTCAGGAGTCTCTCAGGACACACCACGTACGTGAGACCAATATTAGAATATGCAACACCACCTTGCAGCCCACATCAACTCGTTCACTCCGCCAAGCAAAAACTACATGCTCTTACAATATCAGTCTCATAGTTGCTTGTGCATGGTGAGTTTATTTGTAAATATATCATCATATACAGTGTCAACACTGTTTACTGCAGGAAATAGAGTGGGTGACTGATATAATATTTCTGAAGCTACATTTAATTGGATTAAGAATAAGAGTTGTGATTATTAATCAGTCAAAGATTTATTTCCACAAGATAGTGTCTGTACAGAGATGGGTGACATTTAGTTGTGCATGCAGAAAACCCATGGTTATGCAGAGCATTTAATAATAATAATAATAATAATAATATTATTATTATTATTTCTACAAGTACATGATACAACTTATACACGACGGATACACATACGCAGTAAACAATGTTAGCATTTGTTCCTTGTGTGTAGTAACTTGCACACAAGCAAGATATGCAACACCCGGGTATCTACTTCAGACGCCAAAATATTGCACATGTATCTTATCCCTCAACTTGTCGGTATTATACACTATGAATGCATTGATACTGTTGTGTACAATGTCTCTCTTTCTCACGGTACAGTGAACAATGTCATCGTAGACTACCTGCTGGACCACTACACAACACACGGTGAGTCATGAAACTTTCTCTGGTCCAGTTTACGAAATATTTAGTGTAGATTCGTAACACCAAACAGAAAGGAACGCAGACCTTCAGTGAAGGTTTTTCGTTCCTAAGATCTTCAGCACTTTAAATATATGTGATGAATGGTTTGAAAACCGACAAGTTGAAGAATTGAGACACTTATGCAACACATGGGAATCTTTATTGAAGAAACGTTTCGCCACACAGTGGCTTCATCAGTCCAATACAAAGAAGAAATGGGTAAGGAGAGTAGAAGTTTGAGGTAATCAGTCCCTCAACCTGGAATCGATATGTTCAGTCCATCACTCTTGTAGGAAGTGCAGCACAGGGCCAGAGAGGTGGCTTATATATTGCGGTGAGATGAGTTGAAGCAGGAGGAGGCGGGATCACAGTGGGACCTGCCACTAGTGTAAGTAGGTCGTCGTCTAAAGGTTGGGCAAGCGTTGAAGTCTTTGTACCCAGATTCCATGATGTTGCAGTGTCTGACAGGTTGAGGGACTGATTACCTCAAACTTCTACTCTCCTTACCCATTTGTACTTTGTATTGGACTGATGAAGCCACTGTGTGGCGAAACGTTTCTTCAATAAAGATTCCCATGTGTTGCATAAGTGTCTCAATTCTTCAACTTTAAAAGGTCCCAGGGGCGAAACGTCGTCAATGTTGTGTCCTTCCCTCTAGTTGCTGGCATTTACCGCCTTATTGCAAATTCATAATTGAGTGGAATGGAGAGACAAACACGAAATTTCATGGGGCAATGTTTCTGTGTGTATATATTTATCAAGTCCCTTTCGCTCTGTATGAGATTTTCCCAATTCGTGTTCCTCTGTGTAACGCTTTTGATTATCAAGTTTCACTCTGAATAGAGCTTTGTGTAGAGCTTCATTACGTCATGTTTCACTCTGTTTAGTTTTATCTAGCCATGACTTGATAAAGGACGGTAATCAAGTCTGACTCGAGGAAAGGGAACGGGTGGCTCCGATTTCCCGAATCAAAAGCACTTTCGAAATGTTTCATTACGTAACATTTCCTCATTGCAAAGTACGAGTTCATCTTCTCTATTCTTAGAGTTCTTAGAGCAAAGGAAATTAGCTTCCATTCCCTACGCTTTGACCTTCACTGGTTTATCGCTTTCCTTTGATCATTATTATTAGGCTCTATGTAAAGTAAAAGGACACAAGTGCAACTAATGTGACATTTTATTGTGGCAACGTTTCGCTCTCCAGGAGCTTCACAAAGCTCCTGGAGAGCGAAACGTTGCCACAATAAAATGCCACATTAGTTGCACTTGTGTCCTTTTACTTTACATATTGTCGGTAATTCTATCACTTTATTACATTATTAGGCTCGCTAATGAAGTTGAAAGCCTATCGACTATACCAGGGTCATTAGGACTGCACGTTAACCTTTTCACCACCAGACAATAGTTGACAGAGGGATTACAGTTAACTCCTCTCAGTGTATATACACAGAAATACACCTCTCAATATATATATATATATATATATATATATATATATATATATATATATATATATATATATATATATATATATTTATATATATATATAAATAATGTCGTGCCGAATAGGCAGAACTTGCGATCTTGGCTTAAATAGCAACGCTCATCTTGCCATATAGGACAAGTGAAAATTTGAGTATGCAATAATTTCGCCAAAATCATTCTGAACCTAATGAAAAAAATATATTTCACTGTGTTTGTTTAGTATTAAATTACTGTAAACAAATCTAAAATATATTTAGTTGGGTTAGGCTAAAATTAATTGCTCTTGTTATAATAAGGTTAGGTAAGTTTTCTAAGATTCTTTTTGTGCAAAATTAAAAAAAAATTTCATTAACACTATATATATCCTACGATTATCTCACTGTATATATCCTACGATTATCTCACTGTATATATCCTACAGTTATTCTCAGTTATTCCTACGATTATCATCGTATTGGTTGCAGTGGGCTCCGTTCGTGTGTGTCGGCTGAAGACCAGTACTGAACCCTTGTTTCTGGAGATAGGAGGTTTTGGGTTCCCCAAGAACTCGCTCGTTAAGCCGCTCTTTGACGATATGTAAGTACCTAACACCAGGTGAGTGCCAGACAGTGATGGTGATAGAGGCTGGTATCAGCCAGCAACACTCAGTAGTGTTAACCAGTATCTTGCACCAATGTTTCAAAGATTTAACCAAGTTAAAGAGAGAGAGAGAGAGAGAGAGAGACAGGAAGGATTGTATGATCTCGTGGGTTAGAGCGTCGTGAATTTTCGCTCACCATGAGCGGCGGTAATACAACATGGGTTCGATCCCCCGGATATATATATATGTATATATATATATATATATATATATATATATATATATATATATATATATATATATATATATATATATGTATATCACTGCACGCTTAATATCTAATATAATGCCTGTGATTGTAACATATACCATTTGGTTCTACAACCTTAAATAGCCAAAATATTCATCGTACATTTAAAAAAAATTACATGATAGAGACTAAACCACCTCAGAATCATGATCAGCGCTTCAGGTTTAACTAAAAAACAACTTGATTTCTTAAATGAATAAAATTAAGTTACACTTAGTTGGACAGTGTTATTGTCCTAGCATAACCACGTAAAATATTAACTTAGCCTAACTTAAACTAACAAAATATTAAATACTTGTAATTAACTGAGCTAAAGATTAACAAAACAACAAAATTGAATTAAAAAAAATAAAAAAAAAATATTAAATTTCTTCACGCTTTGGCTATCATGAGGTGTCACCATAACTCACTTTGACACAGCTTGGTCTGGGCAAGGTCGACTAGGCTGGTTGATCTACCTCACTCTACCTGCGTGCCTGCAGACCTGTGGGACGAGGAGGGCAAAGCTCTGAGCATGGGGAAGATGGGCGGCGTGTTTGTATTGTGGGCGGCAGGTGTGGGCGTCGCCTGTCTCGCCTTCCTGGCAGAAACTGTCTTCCAAAGGTTACAGAAAGTCTAGAGTAGTCCCAAGGCTCTCGTACCGTGTTTCTCAAACAGTGGGCCGCGGCCACCATTGAGGATGCTGACCTACCATGACTGGTGGGTCAGCTGGAAAAATGGCTGAGAAACACTGCTTTAATTTCTTAGTAGAGGGCTCGTCATCCAAGGAATTAGACCATTTTTTTTTCATCCTTGTATCAAACCTTGTATTTCACTGGCACTGTATGGCTCCTACAACCATAGAACTTTCAAAATGATGATAAAAATAAAGAGGATAAAGCGGGGGGAGGATGATGATGGTGATGAAGAATCATGGGTATTCTGAACAAACTATTCGGTCTTCTGAACATTGTATGTCATCCCCGGTAAGTAATATTATCAACTATGCTATATTTTTATTTACACTACTCCAGTTTATAGGTTAATCTCCTTGAGTTGCTTCATCTTTTCCAGAGTATTTCAGTGGGATTGAACTGAACTTAGATTAAATATATATAACGCAGGATAGTGCAGCTGAGCAATAGCACTGAGAAATAAGATATATAAACAAAGGAAGGTTACACTAAAAGTAGTAATACTGTAAACATATGTTAAATAAAATAAAGAGTACAAGCATTATAGAATCACTATTTAAACCTTAATTTTGTTAAAATAAGGTTCTTGTGTGTGTGTTAGTTACCATTTTGTCCCAGGCACATGTTGATTGGACACTAGGCCTGATGTGTGTGTGTGTGTGTGTGTGTGTGTGTGTGTGTGTGTGTGTGTGTGTGTGTGTGTGTGTGTGTGTGTATGTGTATGTATGTGTGTGTGTGTGTCTATATGTAAATATTATTTATGATTATTATTTGCATTACGTGTTGGTCCCAATTAGCCTCTTTATCTAAGAAACTGGGGAGATTCAAATACTTTTATTTTTGTATTAATTCCTGATAGCCTCGTACATATGGTTTCACTCTTCAACGCTGATAATTTGATCAAGCAAACTGAGTCGCTTCAAACTGATCTCTCTGAGATAACAAGATAATGCTTCTTCACTATGTGTTTCTTAGAGGAGAGTGTGAATAAGTTTCGAGTTGTTAATGTTCTAATGTCATTTTTATTTGAAGAAATAGGGATATTAGTGTTCATGTGAATACCTAATCTGTTTCGCTTCATATCATCAATGCTAATATTTAAATGCATTAGAAATCTGTGCGCACTCTCCACAAATCTTTTTTGCGTGCATTGTAGTACAGGAGGCTGGGGTTATGGAATACAGGAATACCTTTCTCTTATCGCACAGTGACCGAAATACATCTAGTATTCAACAGTATTATCAACTTATGTCGACTCTGCCCTATTCCAATCGCTATCATTAAGACACAGGAGACTAGGGTTTTGGAGGGTTATGGAATACCTTTCATCGCGCAGCGACCGAAATACGTCTTGTTGTAATTGCGTGTCCCGTAGCTCGATTGCTACTGCATTCAGCTCACAAGCTGAGGTCCGTGGTTCGATCTCCGGTACGCGTGGAAACATTACGATGTGTTTCTTTAAGAAACCTGCTGTCCGTGTTCACCTAGCAGTAAAATAGGTATCTGGGTTAGCCGACTGGTGTGGGTCGCATCTTGGGGACAAAACTGACTTAATTTTCCCGAAATGCTCTGTATAACTAGGGGCTTTCTATATAGTAGTATGTCAGTGATGTCAGCTCGGCCTATATATGTTGTACATGTACTTGCAGAAATAAGGATTTATTAATATTATTATTTTATTAAAATCTGAAGTAGTAATTGAAATTGCAGTTGTAAGTGACGTGGAATGATGTAATTACTCCAAGCATGCACACAAACCCATCCAAACTCTTGCACAGATGCAATCCAAACTTTCTTCACCACAGAGTAGCACTCCTCGAAACAGATCGTGAAAACGAACCGACCTCCGAATGAATTAGAAATGCGATCTAGGTCAAGTAAGACAACAGTGAAACTTCCCTGCCCCAGGGGAAATTACTGCTTTCCTAATCACCATCCCTCACTCTCCCCCCAAAGAACCTTATTACAGCACAACCAAAGCTTCGTCTTGGAGCCTAGCACGATGCCTTAGATTACCGATGCCTTTGTTACAACTCTCAACTCTTCCACAATTTGTTTGTTGATGTCTCCGTTCACCAACCCACTAATGTAGTACTCACCTAACTGTGGTTGCAAGGGTCAAGTCTCAGCTCCTGGCCCCGCCTGCCTACTGGCCGATACTGACTTCACTTCTGACTGCGTGAGCCCTATCATACCTAATTACTAGTGCTATGTATGGATCCTGTCTCTACCACTTCGCTTTAGATCTAGTTCGTTCCACTTCCTGACCACAATAAAGATAAATTAGTATTTCTTAACATTTCTGTGACTCATCTGTGTTTTTAACTGCCATCTGAAACCTCGTGTACGTGAAACCCGCCTCTCATACTCCTCCTGTCCACCCCGTCAGTTCTTCGAGTATTTTGTACGTAGTAATCATGTCACCTCTGATCATTCTATCGTCTAGTGTCAGGTTTACTTACTCTAGCTTCAACTCAGTTCTTACCTCCAGCTCTGGGACTGATTTCTTTGCAAGTAAGTAAGTAAGTAAGTAAGTAAGTACTTACTTATGCACTGCTTGTTCCAAGATGGCCCTAATATTTGTTGTGCAGGTCATGAATGCCTCCTTGTTTATATTCCTGTAAGCTAAACTAAAATTTTCCAGTCTTACGTTTGCTGCAGTAGTTATTCGAGTGTGTCTCAGGTGAAATGCTTTGAATTTACAGTATAAAAATTAGTTTTTGTTCATATTTGCATATTACATATGATATTTCATGCATAAATCTTAGAGTAACAGTTATCAGTCACAAAATATTCCCGCTAGTCTTATTTCATGCAAATACTGCTGTTCCAACTATTTCGTTTTAATTTTGCATTAAATATTATTTCCTCTGAACTGTGCGTTAAGTAAGAAATTTAAAAAAAAATGTTTCGTATTTAAGTATTCCCTATTGAAGTTTGTTTTCTATAACGCAGAGTTTTAGAAAACTTGTCTGGGAGACTATTGTTTTAATTCCCTGAAGGATTTTGTTCGGATTATTAACAAAGATGATTAGTTACGCAGAGTAATCTAATATAGCCAGCATATCATCAGACTTGTTATTTTCATTGAGGTTTTTAATCCTTCCTTCCAGAGAGCGACATACACTAGTCACCTAACATCTGAATAAACTTACTTACTTACTTACTAGGTACCTGCTTACTGCTAAGTGAACTGGAGCAATGGAAATAAAGGACTCCAATGGAAATAAGTCCCTCTTGATTTTTTTTGGGCTATCCTAGGTTCTCTACACATATGCTGCTAGTATGATAATCTATGTAACTGTATTTGTGTATACCCGAATAAACTTACTTACTTAGCAGCAGGTGTAAGACAACATTCCCAACGTTTCCACTCGTCCGAGGCTCGAACCCCGTTCCCTCAATGTGCAAACTGAGGCAGATACCAAGCAATCCACGAATAAATATTTATATATTTATATATTTATGCGTCAAATGTTTTGAATCATCAAAAACAGTAGTCCTCATCTTCGTGTGTGCCTGTACTCGCCTAGTTGTGGTTGCACGGGTCAATTCACAGCTCCTGGTTCCACCTCTTCACTGGTCGCTACTAGGTCTCATCCTGCTCCGTGAGCTTTATCATACTTCCCGCTTCACACACGGAGGGCCCGGGTTCGATTCCCGGCGGGTGGAAATTCCGACACGTTTCCTTACACCTATTGTCCTGTTCACCTAGCAGCAAATAGGTACCTGGGTGTTAGTCGACTGGTGTGGGTCGCATCCTGGGGGACAAGATTAAGGACCCCAATGGAAATAAGTTAGACAGTCCTCGATGACGCACTGACTTTCTTGGGTTATCCTGGGTGGCTAACCCTCCGGGGTTAAAAATCCGAACGAAATCTCTCTCTTACATCACTTCCTAGACGATTCCAGTTCCTGACGACTCTGAAGAAATACTTCGTAACATCTCTGGTGATTCATCTGAATCTTCAACTTCCAACTGTGACCCCTTGTTGCTGTGTCCCATCTCTGGAACATCCTGTCTGTCCATCTTGTCGATTCCTCTCGGTATTTTAAATGTCGTTATCATATCCCCTTTATATCTCCTGTCCCCATGTCGTCAGGTCGATTTCCCTGGATCACTATGACATGGCCTTGGATGCACTGGAAGAAAATCAGAATGCAGATGTAATATACACAGACTTTGCAAAAGCATTTGACAAATGCGATCATGGCGTAATAGCCCATAAAATACGTGCTAAAGGAATAACTGGGAAAGTGGGGAGATGGATCTTCAACTTCCTAACAAATCGAACACAAAGAGTAGTGGTCAACAGAGTTAAATCGGAGGCTGCCATAGTGAAGAGCTCTGTTCCACAAGGCACAGTACTCGCCCCCATCTTATTCCTTATCCTCATACCAGACATAAACAGAGATATACACCACAGCACCGTATCATCCTTTGCGGATGATACTAGGATCTGCATGAGGCTGTCATCTGCTGAGGACGCGGTTAACCTCCAAGAAGATATAAACAAAGTTTTCCAGTGGGCAACGGTAAACAATATGATGTTCAATGAGGACAAATTCCAACTACTCCGTTATGGAAAACTGGAGGAGATAATAACTAGAACAGAGTATACTACTGACTCCGGCCATACAATAGAGCGGAAAAATAATGTAAGGGACCTGGGAGTAGTAATGTCTGAGGATCTCACTTTCAAGGATCACAACAGTGCCACGATCGCACGTGCAAAGAAAATGATAGGATGGATAATGAGAACTTTCAAAACGAGAGATGCCAAGCCCATGATGATCCTTTTCAAATCACTTGTTCTCTCTAGGCTGGAATACTGCTGTACATTAACATCTCCATTTAAAGCAGGTGAAATCGCAGATCTGGAGAGTGTACAGAGATCCTTTACTGCACGTATAAGTTCTGTCAAGCACCTTAACTACTGGGAACGCTTGGAAGCACTTGACTTGTACTCGTTGGAACGCAGGAGGGAGAGATATATCATAATCTACACTTGGAAAATCTTGGAAGGAATGGTCCCAAATCTGCACAAAGAAATCACTCCCTACGAAAGTAAAAGACTGGGCAGGCGATGCAAAATGCCCCCAATAAAAAGTAGGGGCACCATTGGTACACTAAGGGAAAACACCATAAGTGTTCGGGGCCCAAAACTGTTCAACAGCCTCCCATCAAGCATTAGGGGAATTGCCAATAAACCCCTGGCTGCCTTCAAGAGAGAGCTGGACAGATACCTAAAGTCAGTGCCGGATCAGCCGGGCTGAGGCTCGTACGTTGGACTGCGTGCGGCCAGCAGTAACAGCCTAGTTGATCAGGCCCTGATCCATCGGGAGGCCTGGTCATGGACCGGGCCGCGGGGGCGTTGATCCCCGGAATAACCTCCAGGTAACCTCCCTTAACCTCTCCTCGTAGGACATACCTCTTAGCTCTGGGACTAGTCTTGTTGCAAACCTTTGCACTTTCTCTAGTTTCTTCACGTGCTTGGCTAGGTGTGGGTTCCAAACTGGTGCCGCATACTCCAATATGGGCCTAACGTACACGGTGTACAGGGTCCTGAACGATTCCTTATTGTGTGCGCGCGTGTGCATGTGTGCGCATGTGCGTGCGTGCGCGCTCTCTCGCTTGAAAGAAGGCAACATTTGGCGCCAATCGAAATAAGAAGTGCAAAAAATTCTTATGACCCAAATAAAATCTTATAAAATTTACAAGATTTGGTATTAATTTTTTTTTTAATATGAGTTACAGAAAACAGTACATTACCACTGAGTGTGTAGATCCTGAATCCTTGCAGCATATCGACGAAATCTTGCATATTATTATTATTATAATCAAAAAGAAGCGCTAAGCCACAAGGACTATACAGCAGAAATCTTGCATAGATCCCAAACACTGGTTAAGTATTTGGTCAATGTTGACAACATTTCCTGGTCCCAATTCAGTATATCTTTATCGAAATTGTCCGAAATTGATGTGGTTGTGCGGGAAACACACTTATCTACTGCAGGAATTGATGCCATCGACATATGAGCCAGAATAACGCTTCAAGAATAAGATTAATAATGATGAAGCAACGAGCAACAACACGGCAGCCATGACTGATAAGAACGCTGGCCAGTGGTCGCTGCTTCACCAACACTGACCCACGTGCTACTACTCAGGGTTTAATCACTTCCCCGGTCAATATTTTTCTGGGTTAGGATAGGGCTGGTTGTAACAGGATAGGGTATGTTATGTTAGGATTGGTGACGGGTAGGTTAGGTTATATTAGGTTAAGTTAAATAATGAAAGATAGTCGGGTGGTGTTGGTGTGCATTGATGGTGGCCAGGCTGCGACCAACCACCAGCGACCAACCACCAGCGACCAACCACCAGCGACCAGCCTCCAGCGACCAACCTCCGACAGGTGGCGTCTTATTATTAATAGTTTTATGGACGGTATATCGATACATAACAATTCCCACAATAAATGAGTATGTTTCCTACACAGCCACATTAATTATGAAGGATTTCGATCAAGAAACAGTGCTGAATTGACACTAATTTTATAAATAATAACCAAATGCTTGCATAAATACTAAGATTTTCAGTCTTTCCAGTTTAAAATGTTGTAATATACCTATGGGTTGATAACCAAATAAAAATGGACCAGTTTAGTAGTGCGTTTTATCATACGACTGGAAAAACTTAGTTTTTCACGCACAGCGAGTGTGTTCACTTACACGACGCTGGTAAGTTTAGGTTGATTTTACACGTTGTCTAGCGTGTTAGTCTGACAAAAGAATGTTGTATATGTCAACATTTATAATTTCACTGCTGTTTAATCAGGGTGTAAAAATATGTATCTGTGTATCACCACCGGTAACACTATTACTACTGCTATTTGATCAGACTATTATATCACCACTGATATCACTTTCACTGCTGTTACGAGAGCCTATAATATGTACGTATCACCACTGGTATCACTTTCACTGCTGTTACGAGAGCCTATAATATGTACGTATCACCACTGGTATCACTTTCACTGCTGTTAGGACAACTTATATGTACCTGTCACTACTGGTATGATTTTTCACTGCTGTTGGGATAGCCTACAATATGTACGTGTCACCACTAGTACTTTCATTGCTATTTCGTTAAAGTATGTGCACGTATCATTAGTGTTTTCTCGCAAAAAGTCAGTGACAAACTCATCCCGTGACACATAGATGCACACTAACCCTCCCTGGCAGGTAGGGAGGGTGTAATTAACTGGTTAACGTAAGTATAACGAAACGTTAGACTATTTTAAGATATATTTCTGTTTACGATAGAGCATTATCAAGTTAAAAAAAAAGGTTTATTCTGCATTACGAATAGGAACATTCATTGTAGGCTGACAGCAACATATTATAAATTAATTAAATCACATTGTGCAATGTGGCATCAGCAACACTCGCTTATAACAGTATTCATTACTTTTGTAACTTGTGAGTTCATTACCTTGTACCTAGTTCAGCCATCAAAACTTTGGAGCCCGGTCCCTGGACCCATTGTGTACCTCTGTAATCTGTAAATACCTTTGTAACTTGTCATGATTGTGACCAGACCTACCTGGAGTTCATTACCTTTGTAAATTGTGAGTTCATTACCTTTGTAACTTTCTCAGCTATCAAAACTTTGAGGCCCAGTCCCTGGACCCATTATGTACCTCTAATCTTTTGACTACCGCCCACAGGATGGGTATGGGGTGCATAATAAACATATTAAACTTAAACTAAGACGATGTTAGCTGTCGATCGACACTATGCCTAGCCCTTCTAGGGTAGGGTAGGTGCCTGAGCCCGAGCCTTTAGCTCATAAGACTGTCATTCCCATTTGCCCCCTTGGGGCGGGGATGGCAGACCAGAGAGGCCTAGCTTGTGGCTGGGCCTGGGGACAGTTGGTCCCAAAGATGAGGAGGTACTTGTGCCTCCTCCCATAGGAGACTTAGGTCTCAGACACTCCCTAAAGAGGGAGCCAAGGCCGGGCCACCACTTGGAAAAGGCCCGGGCCAGGAGAATACCGGCGAATCTTTAATAATAATAATAATAAGATGTTAGCTGTCATTGTCACCACAATTCACCAATAAGCTTACACGATGTAGTTGATATGTTATGGAGCTAAATGCATTACGCACACGAAATATACAAAACAATACATACAATAAATACATACACTAAATACAAAACAATACACACACTAAATAATGTACACGTCAGGGGCCAGGAGCTGTGACTCGACCCCTGCAACCATATATAGGGGTGTACAATAAATAATATGCACACTAAACAATACACACACCTGAATAAACTTACTTAAGGGGCTCACCAAATTTCGCTTTAACCTAACATAATAAACCTAACTTTACCTCTCCTCACTTTAATCTAACCTAACCTAATAAAACTTAACCTTACCTTACCTCGCCTAACCTCACTTTAACCTAACCTAACATCACTTTAACCTAACCTTACCTCACCTCGCGTAACCTAATAAAGCCTAACCTTACCTCACCTAGCCTAACCTAGGCTAACCTAATAAAACCTAACCAGATTCGCTTCACTTAACATTGCTTCACTTAACGTTGCTTCACCTAACCTCGCTTCACTTAACGTTGCTTCACCTAACCTCGCTTCACTTAACGTTGCTTCACCTAACCTCACTTCACTTAACGTTGCTTCACCTAACCTCACTTCACTTAACGTTGCTTCACCTAACCTCGCTTCGCTTAACGTTGCTTCACCTAACCTCACCTAAGGTAACTGAGGTAATAGGTAAACATTTCTTATGTAATCTCACACTTGCTCCAAATTCCTTCAGGTGTGTAAGTTATTTTTAAGTGAGACATAACCTTCCTGTCTTTCATTACCTCTCACACGAGAGTGAGAGAGAAAAACAACCTCTAGCGCAAATTATGACAACGTTTTGAACAGAGCGATAAGTTCAGTTCAAAAAGTGCTTTCTAAGTATTCTGAAATGCAACATTTCAGGCGCTCCTTGATACTAGTTGAAGGGCTCTTGATCATAGGTATTAGAGCTAGTCTCGTCTCAAACCCGATTGCTCTTCTGTTCCACATGAATACAATAATCATAATAATAATAATAATAATAGTAATAATAATAATATTATTATTAATTGGCTTTCCTTTGGAAATTCGTAGATTTAAAAATTCCATCATTTCCAAGTATATACAGTCAGATTTGTTCGGTTGCTGCGCGATCCCAGAAATATATCCCCGTATCATACAAGCCCAGCTCCCTCTACATCCCTGCACACAAAAGGTTTAGTACAGGGCGGTCTTAAAATTATAATGCAGGGGTGCGCTAACCCCAGAAAACATACTTCAGGTATCAGTAAATATAAAAATATGCATTTGTGGGCTTAGGTATGTGTATGTATGGTTATGTGTGAATATATGTATGTATGTTTATGCGTATGTATGCGCGTGTATATGCATGCATATGTATGTATATGTATATGTGGATGTGTTCGTATGTTCGTGTGTATGCTTGTGCATATGTATTAATGTGCATGTAAACGTGTGTATGTATAGATGCCTGTGTGTATTAATTTGCGTGTTTATAAGTTTGCATATTTTTTTCTGTGTATGTAAACATTGGCAATACACACACGTGCGTATGTACTGTATTTATGTTCATATGTATAGATGTGCATACATATACTTGTACATATGTATGCCTGTATGTATATATTTATGTGTGCATATATATACATGTATTTACGAAAAAAAAAGTCTTTCGACGATAAATGATGGGCGATTCCCGTACAATTTTGACCAATAAATTGAATCTGCTGTTGTACTATGTATGTACTCACCTAGTGTGTGTACTCACCTATTTGTACTCACCTATTTGTGGTTGCAGGGGTCGATTCATAGCTCCGGGCCCCGCCTCTTCGCTGATTGCTACTAGGTCCTCTCTCTCCCTGCCCCATGAGCTTTATCATACCTCGCCTTAAAACTATGTATGGTTCCCGCCTCCACTGCGTCACTTTCTAGGCTATTCCAGGCCTGACTACTCTATGACTGAAGAAATACTTCCTAACATCCCTTTGATTCATCTGAGTCTTCAACTTCCAATTGTGACCTCTTGTGTCTGTGTCCCTTCTCTGGAACATCCCGTCTTTGTCCACCTTGTCTATGCCGCGCAGTATTTTACACGTCGTTATCATGTCTCCCCTGACCCTCCTGTCCTCCAGTGTCGTCAGGCCGATTTCCCTCAACCTTTCTTCGTAGGACAATCCCCTTAGCTCTGGGACTAGTCTTGTTGCAAACCATTGCACTTTCTGTAATTTCTTGACGTGCTTGACTGGTGCTGCATACTCCAGTATGGGCCTGACGTAAATGGTATACAGAGTCTTGAACGAATCCATACTGAGGTATCGGAACGCTATCCGTAGGTTTGCCAGGTTTGTGTGTACTCACCTATTTGTACTCACCTATTTGTGGTTGCAGGGGTCGAGTCCTAGCTCCTGGCCCCGCCTCTTCACCGGTTGCTACTAGGCCCTCTCTCTCCCCGCTCCATGAGCTTTATCAAACCTCGTCTTAAAACTGTGTATGGTTCCTGCCTCCACTACGTCATTTTCTAGGCTATTCCACTGCCTTACAACTCTATGACTGAAGAAATACTACCTACTATCTCTCTGACTCATTTGTGTCTTCAACTTCCAATTGTGGCCTCTTGTTTCTGTGTCCCCTTCCTGGAACATCCTGTCTTTGTCCACCTTGTCTATTCCACGCAGTATTTTATATGTCGTTATCATGTCTCCCCTGACCCTCCTGTCCTCCAGTGTCGTCAGGCCGATTTCCCTTAATCTTACTTCATAGGACATTCCCCTTAGCTCTGGAACTAACCTTGTCGCAAACCTTTGTACTTTCTCTAGTTTCTTGACGTGCTTTATCAAGTGCGGGTTCCAAACAGGTGCTGCATACTCCAGTATGGGCCTGACATACACGGTGTACAGTGCCTTGAATGATTCCTTACTAAGGTATCGGAATGCTGTTCTCAGGTTTGCCAGGCGCCCATATGCTGCAGCAGTTATCTAATTGATGTGTGCTTCCGGAGACATGCTCGGTGTTATACTCCAACCCGGATCACACAGTTCTCAGCCACCCTAATTGACCACATACTTTGTAACCGCTCTGAGAACATTAGTCAGTCAGGCGTCATTACCACAGGTCTTAGTGATCATTTCATCATTTACTGCACCAGGAAAATAACTAGGGATAGGATAGGCCTACACAGGACAATAAAAATGAGGTCAACTAGAAACTACAGTAAAGAAACACTGGTAAATAGGCTACACAATTGTGACTGGACAGAGATAACAAGTTGCACGGACGTAAACGATGCCTGGGAAAAATTCAAAACAATGTTCACTACCATTCTTGATAATATTGCACCAGTTAAAGAGGTTAGGATTAAACGAAGAACTGAACCCTGGATGAATACTGAGATATTAGATAATATGAAATTCAGAGACCAGCTGCTAAAAAGATTTAAAGCAAACAGACAGGATATTGCAGCACTAAATGAATTCCAAAGGGTGAGGAACAGAGTACAGAGACTTATAAAAGGAGCAAAGGCAAAGCACTACTGCTCAAAAATTGAAGAGTATAAGCATAACCCCAGAAAGCTCTGGCAACAACTAAAACAGTTGGGGTATAGCCATAAGCCAGTAGATAGGTCTAACATAGTACTCACTATCGATAATGAGGCATGCCACGAAACATCTAAGGTGGCAAATTGCTTTAATTCCTACTACACATCTGTTGCATCAACACTAGTAAGTAAACTTCCAGCTGCATCAAATACCTTTAACACAGACTCTGATAAGTTTCAAACATACTATACCAATAAAGGGGTAACCCCAAACGGTTGTCAACTAGTAAGTGTATCTCATGACTTTATTCAAAAAGAACTAAGCAGGTTAAACCCAACTAAGAGCACAGGCCCTGATAACATCCCGTCTAAGTTCCTAAAAGATGGTGCTTCTGAACTGTCAATCCCTATTGCTCACATAATAAATCTATCAATCACCACTAATACAGTACCGGAGGGGTTCAAGGAGGCCAGAGTCACTCCTATCTTCAAGAAAAATAGTAGGTCTGATGTAAGCAACTATAGGCCTGTTAGTATACTCAGTATAATATCTAAAATTCTAGAGAGGGCGGTGTATTCTCAAGTAGTTAAGTACCTTAATGACAACAACATTCTCCATAGCTATCAATCGGGCTTTAGAAGATCCTACTCAACCGACACCTCCCTTATTAATCTGATGGATTACCTGAGAACTGAAATGTCAAAGGGGAACCTCATAGGCATGGTAACATTAGACCTGCAAAAGGCCTTCGATACTGTCAACCACAATATATTATGTAATAAACTTCAAGCTATCGGTATAGGTTCTGTAGACTGGTTTAAGTCCTACCTTAGCAACAGGAGACAAATAGTCAAAATCAACAAAACAGAATCAGAACCCCTGCCGATAACATGTGGAGTTCCCCAAGGTAGTATTCTGGGTCCCTTATTATTCTTATGTTATGTCAATGATATGCCTATCAGTGTCAAGTGCAAACTCCTACTGTATGCAGATGACAGTGCTCTGTTAGTGTCAGGTAAAGACCCACAAGATATTGCTAATGTTTTAACACTGGAACTGGAGTCCTGCAGCAAATGGTTAGTAGACAACAAACTATCATTACACCTAGGGAAAACTGAAGCCATTCTCTTTGGCACGAAACATAAACTGAGAAGGGTAAATAATTTTAATGTTCAATGTAATGGGGAGCCCATCACTTTGGTTTCATCAGTAAAATATTTGGGAATCCCCTTTGACCCATGCATGTCAGGAGAATTGATAGGGAACAGTGTAGTAAAGAAAGCGAATGCCAAACTGAAGTTCCTGTATAGACAAGCACAGTGTCTACCTACTGAGGCTCGCAGGACCCTATGTCTAGCCCTTATACAATGCCATATGGATTACGCTTGCTCTTCTTGGTACTCTGCCTTGACAAAAAAACTGAAAGATAGACTGCAAATCACCCAGAACAAAATCGTAAGATTCATCCTGGGGCTGGGACCAAGAGAACATGTAGGCCAGGATGAATTACAGCAGTTGGATATGCTGAATGTTGAAGACAGAGTAAAACAACTGAAGCTAAATCATGTTTATAAAATTGCTCACAAACAATGTCCAGAATATCTTGCTGTCAATTTTGTCAAGGTTGGGAACCAAAGCAATCATAGTACTAGGGGGAGAGAGCACAACTTTGTAGTACCCACAGTCAGTGGCCAGGCTTCAAACACCTTTTATTGTACAGCAATAAAGGAATGGAACAGACTACCCGCACATGTCAAAGCCAGTCATAGCGTGAACCAGTTCAAGAAGAGTGCCAAAAGATGTCTGATGAATGTAGCTACAGAAAGGGAGGGGAATGATTTTCTATTTTTTAGCTAACATACGTGTAAATTTTACCTTATTCCTTGTAATGACCCTCGTATTGTAGATAGTCTTAATGACCTTGGTGTAGCAGATAGTCTTTTTAGTATGATAATAAGATGTTATCTTCATTGTAGAATAATAAGAAAATATTATAACCTTTATACTATAATAATAAGGTAAAAGGACCCCAATGGAAATAAGTCACTCTGTCTGACTTTTTTGGGTTATCCTAGGTTCTCTACACATATGCTGCTATGTATGATAATTCTATGTAACTGTATTTGTGTATACCTGAATAAACTTACTTACTTACTTACTTATACTCACCCCAAGATCTTTCTCCTTGAGTGAGGTTTGCAGTCTTTGGCCACCTAGCCTATACTCTGTCTGTGGTCTTCTGTGCCCTTCCCCTATCTTCATGACTTTGCATTTGGCAGGATTAAATTCGAGAAGCCATTTGCTGGACCAGGTGTCCAGTCTGTCCAGGTCTCTTTGAAGTCCTGCCTGGTCCTCATCAGATTTAATTCTCCTCATTAACTTCACATCATCTGCAAACAGGGACACTTCTGAGTCTAACCCTTCCGTCATGTCGTTCACATATACCAAAAATAGCACTGGTCCTAGGACCGACCCCTGTGGGACCCCGCTCGTCACAGGTGCCCACTGTGATACATCATTACGTACCATGACTCGTTGTTGCCTCCCTGTCAGGTATTCTCTGATCCATTGCAGTGCCCTTCCTGTTATATGCGCCTGATGCTCTAGCTTCTGCACTAATCTCTTGTGAGGAACTGTGTCAAAGGCCTTCTTGCAGTCCAAGAAGATGCAATCAACCCACCCTTCTCTCTCTTGTCTTACTTCTGTTATTTTATCATAAAACTCCAGAAGGTTTGTGACACAGGATTTGCCTTCCGTGAATCCGTGCTGGTTGGCATTTATACTCCTGTTCCGTTCCAGGTGCTCCACCACTCTCCTCCTGATAATCTTCTCCATAATTTTGCATACTATACACGTCAATGACACAGGTCTATAGTTTAGTGCCTCTTTTCTGTCTCCTTTTTTAAAAATGGGAACTACATTTGCCGTCTTCCATACCTCAGGTAGTTGCCCAGTTTCCAGGGATGTGTTGAAGATTGTGGTAAGTGGCACGCACAACATATCTGCTCCCTCTCTAAGGACCCATGGGGAGATGTTGTCCGGTCCCATTGCCTTTGAGGTATCGATGTCTCTTAGCAGTTTCTTCACCTCCTCCTCATCTGTGTATGTGTGTGTGTGTGTGTGTGTGTGTGTGTGTGTGTGTGTGTGTGTGTGTGTGTTTGTGTGTGTGTGGTTGTCTTATAACATCCATCTTTCTCTTCCTTCACCATTTTTTCTTTCCTCTGCCTCCTGTGTACAATTTTTCTTGCCCCCGCTCTGGGATGATGGTAGTATCTTCATAAAAATTTCTTCCTGTGTTTGTGATAGGCTATCCTGAGAGATGGCAATTCCAGCTATGCTGAAAGGAAACCTTGGAAGTTGCCATGGATGATGAACCCTTGCTAGAATGCTTGATGATATGCTCATTGCCCTACCGAAGTCTCCCAGCTCAGGTTGACACTACTGAAGTCTCCCAGCTCAGGTTGACACTACTGAAGTCTCCCAGCTCAGGTTGACACTACTGAAGTCTCCCAGCTCAGGTTGACACTACTGAAGTCTCCCAGCTCAGGTTGACACTACTGAAGTCTCCCAGCTCAGGTTGACACTACTGAAGTCTCCCAGCTCAGGTTGACACTACTGAAGTCTCCCAGCTCAGGTTGACACTACTGAAGTCTCCCAGCTCAGACTGACAGATTTCAACACCTATGATCCTCCATCCTGCGTGAGGGAAACATAACCAGCTCTTGTTCCCGCTGTGAAACTAGTATATAAAACGGGGTCGCAGCACCCTGCTGGTGCGTCCAGTTTTGTTAAAAAAACGTATTTGGTTTGTTCTGCCGTTTACATTATATAATGAAAACCAGTGGACCAAAGTTAGTGAAAATCGCACAGATTATGCTCCTGTGAGAAAACGTAAAAGGCTAGATCATTGAAAAAATATATTTGTTTAGACAAAAATTCAAATTTGGTTATTGTCAAGACCACAAGGGTCAGGACAAGACCACACAGACCTGGTCGAGACCACACAGACCTGGTCAAGACCGCAGGGACCAGGTCAAGACCACACAGACTTGGTCGAGACCACACAGACCTGGTCAGGATCGCAGGGACCAGGTCAAGACCACACAGACCTGGTCGAGGCCACACAGACCTGGTCAGGATCGCAGGGACCAGGTCAAGACCACACAGACCAGCTCAAGAAACGATGCACTTTCAAGATGTCCCGTACCTCGATTGCTAGCACATTTCAGCTCACACACTGGGGTCCTTGGTTCGATCCCCGGTGTTCACCTATCAGTAAAATAGGTACCTGGGTGTTAGCCGACTGGTGTGGGTCACATCATGGGGACAAAATCTTATTTGACCGAAATGTTCTGCATAACCAGGGGCTTTCTATGTAGTAGTATATCATTGGTGTCAAGTAGGCCTGTATACCTTGTACATGTACTTGTAGAAATAAAGATTATTATTATTATTATTATTATTATATTATTATTATTATTATTATTATTATTATTATTATTATTATTATTATAAATGTCACGTAACATACACTTCACGAAAATGACAAATAATTACCTTTCATTTATTAATCGATGTGTAGGTCCCTCCTTGACCATTATCGTCACAATTGGTCCAGGACGGACCGAAACGTCTTCTAAAATATGGGTTACATGTGAAACATTCTAGCTGCCGTATTGTGGTTTATTACTGTTGCTGGACTTTCAAATTGCCTTCCCTCCACCCCTTTCCTACTCATCCCCTTTTCTCTTCACCTCCCAATCCTCTTTCAGCCTTTCCCTTTCCTAACATAGGGAGGAAGGAGCCTAGTGGTGTATTAAACAACAGCGGGTGTAGGGAAGATCTCAGTCACGTGTGAACCTTCGAGGTGGGAGGTTGTCTCTACCCTCATCGCTCACTCTTAACACCGCTCGCGTAGCACCTCTTTACTGTAACGTCGCCTACGTAACACTTCTTAGCAAACAAGGATAATGACGGTAAGTGTTATTATTACTATTTACACTAGGTGTGTTGTGTATTTTATATACGTGACAGAGTATATTCCTTGTATCGTGAAAAATACTGAATCTAAGACCCCCCCCCCTCCCTCAAGAAATTGAATGTCATACATTTCCTTGGATCAAACTTGATTGCCTCCCATTCAACCCATGTGTGGGGAATTTAAAGCTTCTTTCAATGTATTAAAACCTCAATTTAATAAATAATAACGACAAAACCTTTATCACTAAATCGTAAGAATAATCAATCACGCAATATATACATTATAATTTACATAACTAAATTCCTAGATTTAGATTACATTATTAATATATTAACTGATTTAATACATTGAGAGAGTTTAAAACATTAATAAATGCTTTAATATATCAAGAGTCTTTACTAAGTACGTTGAGAGAGACTTGAATACGTTAAGAAACTAATACATTGAGAAAGGTTTTAAAATACACTTGAGTGAGGCTTCAAATACATTAAGAAAAACTGAAACTGAGAGAGCCTTTAATACATTGAAAGAGGCTGTAATACGTTAAGAAATGCTTCAATACATTGAGAGGCTCTAGCACATTAAAGATTGGAAGAATTATTGAAGTCAGTGGACAGGAAGTTAAAAATTGCAGGACTAGAAGTATCCGACGCTGATGGTTATTGTATTTAATACAAAAATATTGTATTTCTTGTGATCTGAACACTGATGGACTCGTTTCGCCCGAAACGCTGCTCATACTATGGGCTTTTAAAAAATTACGAATTTATGTAAAAGAAATTAATATTTTGTTTTATTTCGATTTAATCAAACCTGAGACAGCGTCATAACCACTACCATCAGCATCACATCCTCTCATGTTTTTTTTTTCCTTAACTCCATGGGGGGTTCATTGATGCTGAGGAAGCGTTCTTGATGCAAGGAATTGGAGCTACTCCTCAGGTACTATATAGCTCTTAATGGTGAGGGTGACATGCAAATTTCATTACCCTCGTGTGATCACTAGGAATTAAACCTAATAAAACATTCAAGCAGCCCAGTGAGGTGTTCCCAGGATGTGTTCATTTAAGTCAACCTTGACGGTGTAACTAAACACCGAGCTCAGCACTCGCTCATTGTTGCTTATCTTAAGTTATATTAATAAACACTTATGCCCGAAGTGCTCTTCATAATCATTGGCTTTCCAAAATACCTTGTAAATGTCTGTAACTATTGTAAGCTCTGGGAAAAATGAAATTCATTTTCATTTTCATTTTCATCTATCTTGTTGAGAAGGAACAGTACATGTGTTGAAATTAACACAAAAAACATTGAAGATTTTATTTTGAGATGATACTATACTTTGCTTGTATGGTAAAACTAGACATAATCAAGACCATCAAAATTTTGGACAGACCTTCCCAGTGCTATAAAAATGAAGTCACTGTGATTACTGGTTGCCTTGATAAATTAGAATGATACATAACTGATTTATGTATTAACATCCAGAAAAACTAGTCATTTTTGAATGAAATAGTGCGAATGATGAACTGCCTTTCAGCTGTTACAGTACAGGAAGGAAACTTAAATCCTCGCATCAGTATGTAAAGAGTATTTTCCATACCGCTTTCCAAACGAACACCCATTGACAACTGGTTTCAAATTGCCTATTGAACCCCCATCCCTGCACCACAAAAGCTTGTTTAAAATGTCATATTATTATTATTATTATTACAATCAAGGGGGAAGCGCTAAACCCGGAGGATTATACAGCGCCTGGGGGGGTATGTGGAAGGCATTCAGGCTTAATTTGGGGAACTGGAGCACAGATCCAATTCCCTAAATCAAGAGCCCCTCACCAACATCAAGGAACCTTCCTTGAGGGGTTTAAAATGTCATAACCAGGTCAATGTTTGCCTGTAGCAGGGGATGCAGTCACATGTGTTTACATTAGACTTGAAGCCTCTTCTGATCATCTTCAAACTTTTAAGAGCTGGTATAAATTGCTGAAAGAAAATATCACACTACTGTTAGGCTATGTAAGTCCCAAATTGCAGATTTTATTAAAACTGATCTTCTTTTTTATTATAATATACAAACTGATACTTTTTTCCCCTTATAACAACCACCCTTTCCTGTAGCAGGGAAGGTAAGATTCTAAGTCGTGTCATCACTTAAACGTGTTAAGTGATGTCATCATTTTAACGTATTAAGTGGTGTCATCATTTTAACGTGTTAAACAGATACTGCTAGGTATTTCCAGCATACATGTTGCGGTTGACCTCCGTCCATTTGCCATTGTTCAGTGTAATGATGTTTTGGTGATTTTTGAGTGCCTCTCATACTTGCCTGTTATTTTCTTTGAGCACATCCTCCATTATCTTCGGTTTGATCGTCTTTATCAACAATTTCCTGGTGTCTAGAACAGTGTGTTGCTCTTTTGCTTCAGCAACTACGTTGTTCTTGTAGTGATTCTCCCTGTTCTGGTATTCATTCGTAGCTCTCTATCTGGGAAAAGGTTGAACAAGTGGGTGGGTATGGTTGGTCTAGAGAAAGACTTGTTTGGTATGGGCCATTAGACCTTCTTAAGTGTTCCTCCACTCTTATGTGTGTGTGTGTGTGTGTGTCTCTCTCTCTCTCTCTCTCTCTCTCTCTCTCTCTCTCTCTCTCTCTCTCTCTCTCTCTCTCTCTCTCTCTCTCTCTCTCTCTCTCTCTCTCTCTCTCTCTCTCTCTCTCTCTCTCTCTCTCTCTCATATATATATATATATATAGTGTTTGCGTATATTTCGCCTGCTCTCGCGAATTCCTTGCATATGTGTGTGTATATATATATATATGGTAGGACCTGTCATTTTTTTTTTATTTAAATATATATGTGAAGAGTTATCATTAAAAGAATTAATGATCAGTGGTTTAAGACTAATTAGTCTTACGTAAGTATTTGCGTAAGACTTGACTGGTTGTATCATTCGGAGAGCCATTGCGAAACTCGATACACTTACGTAAGTGCTTTAAAGTATTCAAATAATTCAGTCATTGTTCATCACCACCAATAGGATGATATGCACATCATGTTTGTGCCATTTTCTCTGGGTCTGTAATACTTGGAGATAATATTATTATATATAACTAACGAGAGCATTTTTTTTTTTTTGCCTAGTTTGTGTGAATTGAACCCAATCTAACTACATTACATTCACTGGGATCAAATTATAACCGCGACATTGCATATAAATTTCCTATATGCATATGTGATTTTGTGGTTTGTTGCAGCACTCGCGCGACAAGCAAGCTTCCTATGGTGAAGTCAGTATAGCTGTGGACATTCCATCCTGAAGTCTACATAGCAGTCGATTTCCTGCGTCCCTTCAGGCTCCCGTTGCACCGACCATCCTTACGTCAGGGGTGTATTAGTTACCGTTTTCTGGGTAGTTAAGAACATTGGAGTACAGTGTTCTGCTTCTGTGATGGAGACCCTGGAGGAGTGGTAGCTCTGTTGAGCGCCTCGACATTGCTTTTTGAGTTTGTTGGTGGAGTTGGGGTTGTTAAGAGCAACTAAAGCTGTTGCCTTTTTTCCTGAGTGAAACATATGTATGTGATTTTCCTTGTTGAGGGCTATTTATTGGCCTACTAACAGACTATGCCGTATCGAGTCCTTTGTGGATGTAGTGGGGTTGTTACTCTGCCCTTCATATTGTCTTGGTGTCTTTTACCTTGGTATTTTTCATAGCTCAGTTTGGCATGTGAAACTCAGCTTGATGTAACTCCGGATCCGGATTCTTAATTAAGTTTTCCCAAGAAAAACAACAGTGGCAGCTGTGTGCACGGCGAGAGATTAGTTTTTCTTAAGAAATTAAAACAATTTGTTTCGTCATGAAACCAGTATGGTTGCTACTATCAAGTCACTCATGCAGCAGATAGTGTTGACTGCGCCCACTGACACACCCTCGATGCAGCTAGTAGTTTTGCCTGTCACTACAAGCACACGGGTGCAGATGGCATTGTTGTAGAGGCTGCGTGAATCTCTCCTTCACTCAGTAGTGCTTGAGGATATCCTCATTGTGCACCCTAAATCACCCATCACCAGCGACAAACCCAGTAACATCCAGTTCTCTGTGGGGTGTAATGTGCCAGTTTCATGTAAATAATGTCTCAAGGGAAGTTCCTTGATGCATGTGAGGGGGGGCTCTTAATCCAAGGAATTGGACCTTCCATTCCCTTTCTTGAATCGAAACTAAATGCCTCCCATTCCCTCAGGAGTTATAAGACCCCCACGGGTTTAACGCTTTCCCATGAATACAATATGTAAATATGTGAACATATGTGTGTATTTATCCTATGAACATATCCTCGGTTTCTGTCCTACATACTGTTTAAACTAATGCATAGTTATTACAGAAAAAAAAAATTCCCGTGTTTAAAGTAGGCCATCCTAAGAGGTAATTTTTAAGAAACTGTAAATCGAACTCTGCTAAAACGAAAGAAACCTTTTAAGCTCCTGTAGCAGTTGAATCATGAATGGATTCGTGACGATATCATTATGCCTACCAAAGTCTTTTAAAAGACAATCAACAGTGAAAGTTTGAAGCCTATCACAAAAGGCATTCTCGAGTATTTGCTCTGAACCCAGTGATTCCAATTTTTTTTAACAATTTCATTAAAATTTCAAATTCACATCCATATAGTCTAAACGGTGACATCCTCCTTACGTAAGGAATACATTAGGGTTAATATTTTGAAGCCCATAATTGAATAGAAATCACTGTTTATTTAATAAAATTGGGACTTATGCAGCCCACTAACAACGCAAATCGTGCTTTCCGGAAAACACATCAGGGCTGAAAATTTGAAGCCGGTCAAAAGAGGCATTCTGCAGTTATCACACGGATTGCAACTATGTCATGTTTTTTTTTAACTAGTTCTTTAACAAATTTGCGCGCACACAAACTTAATGGCATTATCCTGGTAGTAAGATGCATTAAGTATTAAATATTGAAGCAGTCCAGAAGAGGTAGATTCAACTGTAACATGATTTAAGAGGAATAAAAATTTCACTATCTTTCACATATATTGGCAGATATGCATTTACACACTTGAATTTTACTCAACACCATTGTTGAATTATAAGGCAGTTTTTTTTTATGCTATGCCGGCAGTGGGTTTGGGAATTTATCGGAGCCATTCCAGATACTTAGGATTGGCTCCTACAACTTTGGTCATAGTGCACCTCCACATTCCAATTCTAGAATCTTGGCCTACTTACCATACACCTCTGAAACTTAAGCCGGTCAGATGAGGTCAAATGTTGTGAGTGATGTAAAAACGAAGAATTGGAGGAGAAAAATTCAGGCAACCACTGAAAGGTCCCCTTCGGAAATACCTGATAATAATAATAATAATAATTAACATTTATAATACAGATAACTGTATGACACTTCAGGATTTAACACTTAGTTTTGATTGTAATAATAATATAATACAAGTAATGACTAGCAGCTTTAAATGACTTTGACCGAGAAAAAACAATTTTCTTGAATATAAAAGAGAAACTTCACACCGCATGATGCATCAGATCACGCGAGAGAAATATTTTTGGTGAAGGATGAGGCTATGATTGTATTTTTAGAACCCAAGTAAGTTTTCTTTTGTTACTGTTTTTTTTATGGTTAATATAAAACTGAAGGACTACATTTTGCACGGGGATAACACTGTGGAGGCTGCATCCAAAGAGTTTTTATAACTATAGGCTACGGTGTTATTAGGGATCGTTCAACACCTATGGGACCGGAACTGTCTATATTTATTAAGGTCAATTAGAACGTTCCGTTCGTAACGGTCAGTGTTGACTAGGGTCAGTTAGACCGTTCCGTTCCTAACGGTCATCACACAATTTACAGCTGTATACAGCTGGTTTCGTTGCTTACATCTGGCAGTGATGACTACATAACGTTCTGGGTGCGCCATACACTCTTCTTGCAGAAGCGACCATGACTACCATGACCGCTCGTGTCTCGAAATCCTGTCACACTCTAAAGTTAGCAACGCCCCTTACTTTCCATACTCACTCCCCATTCTCTCCCACTGCTCACTGATGCCAGTGAAACATATACAAAGTTTATTACATGTGAGCCAGATACTGAGGAAGGAATATTAGATTTTCACAAACTTACTGATGGGCTCAAGATCTCGTTCGGTCTATACATCTTCCATGCATTGCATGGCGTGCACACTGCATATATGTCTCTTCCCAAGGTGATACTTTCGGCTGCAAATGGTAGGGGACTCCCATATCCGAGTTCGTTGACGTGCTACTGGCTGCCATCCTTTCTCATCGCTAGCCTCGTAAAGAATGTGTAGTATATATTCGCTGCCAGTTCGATGCAAAAAATATATGTGAGCACCTTTATTAAGCATACTTTCAGTTGCCGTGAACTCCCTGAAAGATATATGCAGTAGATCAGTAGTTGACAGTTACTGAACGTAAACCGTCTCAACGGTATCGAACCTGCTGACGTTTCTGATATCCGGTGAAGTTTTGCCAGTCATCAATACTGTCACATCTTCAGACTTTCTGATCCCTACTTCCTATAATCTTAACTTCTCAGTCTAAATCGTTCTGGCATTTTATACTGAATTAAAAAAAAAAAAAAAAAAGAAACGTTGAGCAGGTATCCTAAATTTGATGTGTGTGTGTGTGATGAATGGTTTTGAAAACCGACAAGTTGAAGAATTAAGACACTTATGCAACATATGGGAATCTTTATTGAAGAAACGTTTCGCCACACAGTGGCTTCATCAGTCTTATACAAAGCAGGGACGTATAAGGAGAGGAGTAGTTTGAGGTAATCAGTCCCTCAGCGTGGAGTCGATGTGTTCAGTCCATCAATTTTGTAGAAAGTACCGCACGGCCGTAGCAGTGGCTATATACTCTAGTCAGGCGAGATGAAGCAGGAGGAGGCGGGGTCATAGTGGAACCATCCACTTGTCTAAGTAGGTCTTTGTCCAAAGATTGGACAAGTTTTAAAGAATTCTATGTATCAAGATTCTCCATGTTGATGCAGTGTCTGACAGATGTGATGAATGGTTTTGAAAACCGACAAGTTGAAGAATTAAGATTGATTATAATAGAAAATATAAATTGTAAATATATGCCCTAATGTACACCTGTTTACTCCTTCAGGGCCTAAGTCAGAGTATAAGCCTACAACAGGAAGGTCACATAAGGTCAAGACAGGCCAACAGTAGGAGGGCTACATGATGCACACTAGGACCCTTGTGTTCTCTTGAACTTTTTCTGAGAGTCACACTATTTGACCTTATCAATGGAAGACTGCAATAGTATTTCCTTTTGTAAAATATTTATACAATGTCTTTGCTGACAGTCAACTTGTGTCAGTCTCTCATCATCTACAGTAAGTTTTGAAACACCATTTGGTGATTTTATATCTCTTGTATATTATTTTAGCCTATAAAGCTTGCTTTCCATTTTTATAATGACAGTATTGACATACTGTGTGTGCTTGTGTTCTGAGACTTCCACAGGAATGTGGAACTCTTAGAACACTCATTTCACTTCTTCGTGGAAATTGATATATGTATATGATTTCAATATTGCACGCGTCCTACTGCTCTTATATAATTCCCCTGCCTCTTCTTCGATTGTTGACTTTCCAGAAATATTACTTTCTAGTGGTATATTATAATTTAAAAAAAATTAACACTGGAAGTCCCTATGGCCAAAATATAGCCTTTCCCTCCTTTCCCAAAAGCTCGTTTCTCTATTTTTGGCTTGTTCGCTATTGATTATTTTCAGATGCATTCAGACATTACCTCTGTGTAAGGTAATGACTCTAAGACCTTAACTGGAATAGAACACCCTGCTGACTTTGTAAATTTGAAGGGCGATTCAGTAGTCGGCAAGTCTTTTCATATCAGCATTATTCACACTTACAGTTGCTGCCATCTAGAATACTATCATGTCCACCTCATTAATGGTTGTCTCAGACTCGGTTCTTTACAAATGACTTGGACTTCATTTTTCCCGCGCCTTTGTCTTTTGAGGGGAAACGTTTAGTTTTGTTGTATTAGAAAAATCGTATTTTGATACGCGACATTATTTTGGTGTTTAGGACAATGACCTTGCAGTTTCCTATGCACTTTGCATGTCTGGGAACTTCCGAAATCTCCCAAATGCTATTGCCCCTTCTCATATTATTTCTTGATACTGACTCAGCCCTTGCGAAATCACAGGTAACGTTATAATCTGAGTCAGTGACCAACAAGCTATTTATAATTAAACCACACTCAGCCTGTGGCCATCCTCACTGCATCGTTGTCAGTTGTGGGAAGCCGTTCTCTCGTAACTACATGTTGGTCACACCATGGAAGGATGGGTGCCTTGTGCCACTGCAAGAATTGCCAGGTCACCCCCCCCCCTCACAGTCCAACGCCCTTCGATGCGCTTCATAGATTTTCTTTCGCCAGACAACATGCAGATTGTTATTTTAACGTTAACTTTCATTTAATGCCCTGACACGCTTTCTCTTCCCTCTCTGACAGTGCTGCCCTTATATAAATGCCATTGGGAGGCTTGCTAAGAACCCAGCATCACTTTTGGCATAACTGATGGGGATATTTAACTTTTCGTCTAAATTTGCTGACGCCTATGGCCAGTAACACTGAATGAATTGCAGATATGGATTGTGAAATGTGAAAATTTTGCTTCGAATGTAGTTAGGCTTTGTGATAAATATTTTTACAGTATGACAGTGGATATGCAATTTAACAGCGAAAAGGCGAGAATGACAGTGTAAATTAATATTAGAAACTGTATGTTTAAAGCGCGGAATAAACAAACGGCTATGATGTTCTATAAATAAAACAAAACAACAATAAACTTTGTAAGGAGCCCTGGGAACCGAACTGGTGTCCTTACAAGATTCAAGAGATTGAAACTATCATGACCTGCTTCCTCTCTCTCTCTCTCTCTCTCTCTCTCTCTCACCCCTCTGGAACGTCTTTTCTATAAGTGTCTTTCTGCTACCAAAGGTGTAGAGTCTGGTTAAATAATGTAATTGAAGCTTTAATGAATATAATGTAATTTTCTCTGCTAATTTACTGCGTGTAACTTGACGTAGTAGGAATGTGTTTGTGTGCTCGTCTGATTTCTTGAGAGGATTGAGAAGAGAGATTGTTAGACCACTATACTCGACGTCAACTATCACGTAAGGTCCTTCGACTCTTCCTCTCGGCCAGCTCTCTTTCAACATTAAGCCAACCTTGCCTACTCATCAGTAAATCAACGCCCTTCCTCACCTCAACCATCAGTTATTCGGTGCTCATCTCCGCTAGCTCTCATCCATCAATCAACCATCATAGCATGGTTGGCTGGTGGTCTTGCCACTGCTCTACTACCTAACATGACAGAATGATGAACTGGCGGCGTATGTGGTCCCTGCCTGAGATCATACATGTCTCTTGTGTTTACTAAACAAAAGTGGAGACATAAGCAATATGTTGCTACCCTACACTCTGATAGTTACCTAGTGGGAACACCCGCAGTATGATAGTTACACAGTGAGAACATAAGCTTGCTGTGAAAAAACAGTCTGAACAAATTTTTATCGGGACAACGTTTTGTTCCGCTAAGAGCTTTTTCAAGACATATGACTTGAATAAGAGCTTGTTCTTGCAAACGTTTGAATAAAAGCTTGTTCTTGCAAACGTTTGAATAAAAGCTTGTTCTTGCAAACGTTTGAATAAAAGCTTGTTCTTGCAAACGTGTCTTCTTCGCTATTGTCGGCAACACTGCAAAATTCCATTATCCCTTAAACTCTAATATCAACCTTGACCTAAAACGCTTTCTTGATAGTTGTGACAGAACCCACAGGCATAACACCAGACACAAACATCTCTACGACATTCCCAGTGTCCGACTAAACCTTTACAAAAATTCAATGTATGTCAAAGGCCCTAAAATCTGGAATACCCTACCTGAGAACTCTAGAACTGCAGACACATTCATCACCTTCAAAACTACCATTAGAAAACATCTAATCTCCCTGATACACCCCGTCAACTAACTACACGAATACCACCTGGTGGTTCACACTTACACTCGCTCACTCATTTGACCATAAACAGAAATATTAATCTCAGTCTTAAAATAATGAATCCTGTGATACTCCAATACTGAAACTATATACTGTGCCAAAACAAAAGCATTCACATTGCTAAACTCATAAACTAGTATTTAGTCACTTAGCCATAAGACCAACTTACCTCATAATTTGTAATATTTTACAATTAAGAATAAAACTAAGTATGCCCGAAATGCCTAGCCATGCTAAGCGTTCTAGTGGTACACTCTGTAATCACAATTTTACTACATGTAAACCAAACAATAACCAAATTTCTGTAAACTCAGCATTGTAATCCTTATAGAGAATAAACTTTGAATTGAATTGAATTGAATATTCCGTTACACATGATACATTTCATACATCGTATTGTATCTGGAAGATTTCAGTAGGGCAATGAGGATATCAAGTATTTCATTAAGGCTCATCAGCTACGTGAGCCTCAAAGGTTTCCTTCCAGCGGAGCTGGAGTTACTAAGGAATTAACATCTCTCATTGGGGCCTTTGCCATACACAGGAGAATTGCAATATACAAAGATATCTTCATCATCAGACAACAATAACTATAAATTAATTTACTTAGCTAGGTTTAGTCTATATATTGATATATATGCAGTATAAATTTATTGTTGCAATACCTTGTAGCAACCAAACTCAGCATATAACGAACGATGCTTGACCTATACTAAATACCATCTGTATGACCCTTATTGGTTTAGCTGTTTCTCATTAATATATTAATATACGAAAAGGATATGAGGAAATTAAAAGTGAATGTGGGAAAGAGCAAAGTGATGAAAGTAACGAGAAGTTTAAGGAATGAATGATTGGATATCACACTGGAGGAAGTATGGGGAAAGTGAACGTATTCAGATATTCGAAAGTGCACTAGTTGGCTGATGAGTCTGTAAACGATGAGGTGAGAATGGACGAGTGTGTTGAGACATCTGTGGAAAGAAGTTTATTTATGGAGGCAAAATGTGGAATGTATCAGAGTATAGTAGCATTAAGAATTTATATTAATGCGAGGTATGAGTTTCAAACGTTGCAGGGAGGAGGCGGCTAAAGGCAGTGGAGATGTTATGTGTGAGAGCAATGTTTGGTGTGAATATTATGCAGAAAATCCAGAGCATAGAAATTAGGACACGGTGTGGGATTACGAAAGGTATTATTTAGAGGGCGGAGGAAAGGTTGTTGAGGTTGTATATGTATTTGGAGAGGATGAACGCGAGGGGTGTATAAATCTGGACTGAGAGGATGGAAGAAGTTGTAGGGGTTGTACCAGGAGAGGTGAAGGGTGTGAAAGAGGTGTTAAATAGTAGGAACTTGGGAATCCAGCGTGTGTTGATAAAGGTGAGTGAAATGAGTGGTTTTAAGGATTTGCCGCGCTGTTGGTGTGAACAGGGTAGCATTTATGAAGGGATTCAGGGAAACTTCTTAGGCGGACTTGAGTCTTGGAGGTGTGAAGTACGGTGCCTGGACTCTGGAGGGGTGAATTATGATGTTTGCGGACTTCTAGCCAGAAAACGATTGAATGAATGTTGTTTCCTTTCTGAATCATTCTATCTAGCTGGGAGACGGTCGGAGTGGTAAAAGCAACAATAGTAATATTACCTTGATGCAAGTGACAATTTAGAGAATTACAATGGTGTTGCTGAGGCTCATGGATGTGTTGTAAGCAATGATGACAGCAACACCAGTTCTAGTCATCTAAAGTGCAGTGTGAGAGGCAATTATAGTTTTCCCAACTTCCAGTATTAATCACCACTACCACAAAACCACCACAACATCATTAACAATCACCACCACCACAGCAATCAGAGAATCACTACAACCACAATAAGAATCACATACCCCCATAACAATCACCATAACAACAATTACAGAATATCTCCACAACCACCACCACAACAGTCACAGAATAAACCCACCACTACAACAATCAGTATTTCCACATACTTCACCACTACTCCGCTATGGACGTTTTTGAAGAGCTAGAAAGTAGAACAGAGTCCCAACTCCATCAAATAACTCTATCGAGCGACAATGATTACTAGGGGCCTCGGGGTAACAATGTGGAAATACTACACTCCGGGAACTCGAAGTGTTGACTCACAGCTGCAAGAAAAATAGACTGGATAAGAAGAATCTTCAAAGCAAGACTGTGACCCCCTCTTGGTTTAGCACTTCCCCCCCCCCCAAAAAAAAAAAAAAAGATATGTCAAAACTGAGTGGGAAATTGGGTTTAGAGCCTGTATACTACACGAGTCATTATGGCTACACATAAACCTGTTCACCCACCAGTTGCGAATACTTTAATCTCTAAAAATAGGAACTAAACTTTCAGTATATGTGCACAAAGAGACTTACTCCTTTCTGTGTATATATCTTGTGAGAAATGAGAAATCTATGGTCATATTCTTTTTAAACAGTTTTTCTTTACGGTTTTACTTCTTCCACATAAATACAGAAGTAATTTAAGGCACTTGTTCCTTGTAGATTTGAACACTGCTCATACAACCCTTTTTAAGACAGGCGAAATTGTAGACTTACAAATGAGGAGAGAACTTTTACTGCCTAAAATCTAGGGAATTGGATTTGTGCTCCAGTTCCCTGAATTGAGCCTGAATGCCTTCCACCCTCCCCCACATGCGCTGTATAATCCTACGGGTTTAGCGCTCCCTCATGATTATAATAATCCTCACCAGAGACTGGCTCACTAACTAGAAGAGCACCTGGAAGACGGTGATAGTAGGAAAAGGAGGGTAGAGGCAATGGTAACTAGTAAAGTCGCCCACGAATCAGTACTAGGGGCACTGTTATTCCTGACTTGCCAGGTGGGATCGAATTCTGTGTATCTGACGTTTATGTGAGACTGTTCAAAAGAACACAAACAGGCGAAGACAGATAAAGGCTCCACATAGATTTAAACAACTTGCTGTTGAAATTCAGTCCATAATATGTGTAAGATCGTGAAAAACGGGAAATGAGAGAACAGAGTAGTACATCTTGAGGAGAGAAGGTAAAATTATAGACGAAAGAAAAGGATGTAGGAGTAAACGTCATTCAGAACATATCGCCAGAGGAACACATCAACTGTCTGACTTCGGCATTCTAACTAATCTCGGAATAGCTTTTAGGATCCTTAATAAAGAATCCTTTAGATTCTGTGCCTAATGTACGTCAGATTCATATTAAGGTACACAAACCCAATAAGACGAACAGGCTGCGAACATAGCAAAGTGGCTACATAAATTCAGTCCAGATAAGTGGAAAGTTATGGAAATGGGGGAGTGAGAAGACTGGACACGGAATACAGACTGGGGTAAGAGACGATGCAGACAAAATACAAGAAGGAAGCTTTGAGATTACGTAGTTTTTCGCCAAGAAGATCACCAGAAGTACACTACTATAATTTTAGTGGTACGTACAACTTAGCTAACCTAAGAACTGTTCAGGAACCTAAACAAAGATTCTCTGAGGACATTGTGCACAACGTACATTTGGCCCATCTTGGAATATGTGGAACCAGGGTGGAACTCGTATCTGATCAAGCATGAAATTAGAAAACAGCCAAAGGTTCGCTAGGAGATTGATGTCGAAACTGGGGGCGATGTACTGCGAGGCGAGACCTAAGGAACTCAATTTAACTGATGGTCAAAGATCTGGCAGCGATTAGTGAACAGAAGATTCAGTCTTCGCCACTCCTTATTCTGAATGATCCACACAGGTTTAGCACTTCATTAATATAACCATTCATCACCCACAGGCTGGTCTTGTCCTAGCGGCGGCGGCGCTGCTGGTGCAAGCCACACACGGCCAGAACTTTATGTCGCAGGCTCGGGAGGACATGTTCTCTGCTACTAGCAAGCTCGAAGATCTCCTAAGCTTGGAGGCGGAGATCGTGAGGATGGTGGAGAGGTACCTGGAGGCCGCTAACCACAGGGTCGACATTATCAAACGGTGAGTGAGCGATAGGTGTTCTTTGTTGTATATAAGTTGTTCTTACATTTTTTAAGAACATGTTGAAACGTTTGTAAGAACCCAGGATCGTGTATCTTCACCCCAGACTGAATAGTTGCCCTTAATTTGACCTTGAGGTATAAAATAAAAATCTGGAAAGTTAATAAATAGAGATAAGAACAGGGATACAATCCCGTTATCTGGTAGATAATATTTTAAATTCGTTTCTTGCCTGGGTTATTGGTGGTATAGCACATGCCCACAAACTAAGTTCAGAATTACAAGAGAACGAGCAGAATGATCAGTCTGTTTCAGGACCAGACCAAGTCCGGCAGGCAGACTTGAGTTCTGGTGATGGGAGGTACATTAAACATTAACACCACTCTGAAGGAGGGGTGTTAATGTTGCAGTTTTATAACTGTAGTATAAGCGCGCCTCTGGCAAGACAGTGATGGAGTGAATGATGAAAATTTTTATTTTTTTGGCCACCCTACCTTGGTGGGAAACGGCCGATGTATTAAAAAAAAGTAAAAAAAATAACTAGTTTATTTTCGAATTAAGTGTCAGCCTTGTTCAGTCTAAAATCCAGAAATATAAAAAATGCTATAGAACACAAACGCAAATGTGAGGGGAGAATGGGAGGTTTTTTCCAGGTTTGATTCAAGGAAAAGGAGAGTTAGCTTCAATTCCTTGGATCAAGGCCCCTTGAAGGGCAATGCTGGAGTTGACACTGACAGTAACATGTCTGTCTGGGCTGTAATGAAATGTTTCTGTGGCAGTATTTTCAGTCGCAGGATGAATGATGCTGTTCAATAAACTCTTCCCTCGGGGGAAAATCTTAAAAAAGTCTGTTATAAAAGTTGTAGTAACAAGACATATTTCTATCACTTTAAAATGTCAGCTTCTGTAAATGTAATTTGTGTCTGTCTGCCTGCCCTGGAGAGAGGGGCAGATAACAGGAAAAGTGAGGGGTGGATGAGGAGGAAAGGAGAGAGGGTAAAGGGAGGAGAGGGGCAGAGGGAGAAAGAAAGGCAAATGGAAGAAAAGGTGGGAGAGAGAGGTGGAGTAAGCTGTATATTTTTGCAGAACTCTGTAATTTAATATAATTATCCCATCTCTCTAGTGTTGGGAACTTTTCCCGTGACAGCTGCTCGAGTGACAGCAAATGCCATCCTGAGCTGTATTCAAATACGAGCTCTCAAGCTAACCAACAAGTGTATAAATACAACTTTAGCACCGATAAAACTCGCGGAAAACCAATGAGGTTATGTGGCCTTGTCGAGGGTCACTGTCAGAACATGAAAACCGCAAACTTAAGTTTAGAAACTCTTAAAAGTAAAAAAAAAAAAAAAAGTCATCGAAGTTGTATACACATATTGAAGATCTCAAGTGAATACCATCCTCGGAATACGACTCTGAAGTTTATTGTTACGTTTTAAAGAGGGGGGAAACATAATTTACTTTGTAGGCTGCATTTTTTTCCTAAAACGGTGAATTTACAGGCCAAGAGTTGTTTCTCTGTTCATTTCAAAGCCCAGCCCTATCTAAACTTTACTGCCCCCCTCAGGATGGCATTCCCGAATACTTATTTACTGCTAAGTGAACAGATGTAAGGAAATTTGCCCAACATCTCCACTCGCCCAAGATTGATCCCGAGGGATTGTTAGGCTTGAAGCCTTTTAACTAGACGAGGTTCAGTAATCCTCATATCGCCTGAGCACTACCAGTCAAGGATACTGTAACCCATGAAATAGGGATTAAAGCATACTCTCAGTGTACATAAATTAAGATTCACATCTCGCGACGTAAATACACTGCCATTTAGTAATGTTGACCAAGCAGTAGGAAGAAAAACAAGTGTAAGCATAAAAAGGAGAACGTTATAATCTGTACACCACTTTCTCTAGTGAGCGACCAGTTGAACGCATGACGCGAATCTTTACACAAGTTTCTCCTTTTGTTGATGTATCAGCCGAGTACATTACTGGTGTGCTGGCCTTGCCTAAGGTAAAGTGGCTGGTGGAGTTGAAGTAAACTTTGTGGCTTTACTATTTACGGGGGTTAACCACTTGAATTCTCGTCAATGTTGGCTCTTGTCGCGGTGATCTTTGTACAGTAATTTATCTGGGAGAACGCGTCACTGAAGGTAAACATGTTCTGAATACTCTTAAAAATGTCTGAGTGTTAATTTAACAGCCTGATTGTTAGTGGAAGCCTGGACGTTAGTGACACCATGTGTTAGTAGCGCAGCCTAACTGTTAGTGCTGAGAAATGACTAAATACACATATTCCTATGTCAGTCATAAAACAGTAGATCACTGCGGTAGGCCTACTGGCCCATGCTAGGCAAGTTCATTTCACACCCATCCATGTACCTACTCAACGTTCTTGCTTCAATGATGCTACGTGGGAGTTTGTGTAGCACATCTTCAACTCTCCACCTTTCACTTTGGTTTCCCTAACAGATTGCTCCTTCAGGCAGATTATTTAACTGTTTACACTTTTTTTGTATGTAGTTCACTGTATCTTCGTCTGCTGACGAAATAAGAATGTTGCAGTTAAGAGTAGACAACCTCTCCTTCACATTTTCTACCGTAAGCCACTTGTCCTTTTTAACTGCTTTATTTTCGGGTAATTTTACCGACATAAAAGTTAATATACGTTACCCTAACCAGAACTAACACCGCAAAAGAGAGAGAGAGGGGGGAAGCTGAGTAACAGTCATCTTTCACTTTTATTTTAATTTAAGGGTATATTTGTATTATAATGTAAATATTAGATAATCAACAATTATAACATATTTATTTGGTAAACTGTATTTTATGTGTGTTAAATTTCTGTAAATCTTAATAAAATTAATAGTATTACCACTAGTCTGCTTTACAGTTAGGCCCTACTATGATATTTTTTATTAGTCTAAATAAGAAATCTATATGCAAACTGATCTAAGAACATTACATGAGAGACGCATCTCTCCGTGTGATGTTCGGAATGAAGACGCTAGGTTTAGATCAGGTGTTATTCGCCAGGAAACAGGTGTATTATCGAAGATTGAGATACTTATACAACATATGGGAATCTTTATTAAGGAAACGTTTCGCCACCCAGTGGCTTCATCAGTCCAATATAAAGTAGAAATAGGTAAGGAGAGGAGGAGTTTGAGGTAAAGATTCCCTTATGTTGTATAAATGTCTCAGTCTTCAACTTGTCGGTTTCATAACCATTTATCACAGGTTTAATGTCACCTGGACGCAGGCAGGTCTTAGCCCTGTAAAGTAAAAGGACACAAGTGCAACTAATGTGACATTTTATTATGGCAACGTTTTGCTCTCCAGGAGCTTTATCAAGCCGTTACGACTTGATAAAGCTCCTGGAGAGCGAAACGTTGCCATAATAAAATGTCACATTAGTTGCACTTGTGTCCTTTTACTTTACATATTGTCGGCAATTCTACCAACTTTATTACAGGTCTTAGTCCTGTGATGACCCACCATGCACCTTGTGACCATCTGTCCAAGGTCTTCCACTGACTTACCCATCCACACCTTTGAAAAATAAAAATATCTTTAGGAGTGGAGGTGGTGTATATGCAAGACATGTAGTGCTTCGATATTTATCGAAGAAAAGTTTCACCCGGTAGCATATCGAATCGTTGTACTGATGAAGTTTAAATAACAAACGATATAACGTCACTTTTTTTAATGTATACTGGCGCTAAAATATCAACTATGCTTTACAAGCATGTCGGTATTAAAAATCATATCTTACCTGGTGGCAAGAGATGGGAGGTGTGTATACGGACTGCCGGGAGGCAGGACCTGGCCTGGCCACTCACATCTACGATCAAGATCTTATATTGAGTACTTCTCCAATAGGTATGTGTCAGAGTACCATCGCTTGAGCACTGAAGGAGGCACCGGAGGTGGCTCAGGGTCCGGAGGGATGGTGGTAGCTCACCCCGTCGACGCCTACTTATTGCTGAAGCGACTCACTGTCGAGTGGGCGAGCGTGGAGGACGCTATGACCCTCCATGCTAATGCTACACAAGGTGTGTCTTCGCGCTCTCTTTTGTGTGTAGTAGTAGTTACCGGTTGTCAAATGCCTTTGTCGATAGACATTTAGCCTGGGTGGTGGTTTGTGTGTGTGTGTCAATAGGCAAAGTATCATTAGACACTGTTATGGTTTGTGTTAATTACCGGTTGCTAAAGGCACTTATCGATACACACTTAGCTTGTATTGTGTTTGTGTGTGTTGCACTGTATTGTATATGTGACTTGTGTAGGTGATTGTGGTGGTTGTGTATGTACCTGTGTTGTGTGGGTGATTGTCAGTTGTGTTGTGTATGTGGCTTGGGTGGCTGTGGATTGTGTATATGGCTGTGTTGTGTATGTGACTGTTGTGTGGGTGGTTTTGTGTGTCTGCTGTATTGTATATGTCGCTAGTTTGAGTGAGTGGGTGGCTGTATTATGTGGGTGGTTTTGTATGTGTGTTGTGTGGGTGGTTGTACGTGTTTGTTACAGCGTTGTTAGTGGGGTGGCTGTGGTGTGTATGGCTATGTTGTGTGATTTTTATCATAAGTTTTTATGCATAATGTGAAATTTTTGCAGTAGTTTTATATATTAAATGTGTAGAATTTTTACTTTGGATAAACCAGATCTACGATAGTCTTATTAGGCAGCGACATGATAATGGAGAGTCTGGTGATCTTGCTGATGCTGTACAGCCAAGTTATCTTAGGTTGTGCAGCTCTGGCTTTTCCGTAAGTGAGTTGACGTCTCAGAGCCATGTCAAAGACTATGTGATGTTAGTGTTACTCTTTTGTAATTTTATGATCGTCCTGCTACCTTCTTTGTTTACCTATAACTCTCCCTTCCCGCTCTCCCCGAGTTTGTGTGGTGGTCTTCCTCCATCAGCTTCTTTCTTCTCCCTAGATTTGGTACAGCTTGTGGTAGTCTCAACCTCACTTTCTCTCCAGAGTTGGTACAGCGTGTGGCGTTGTTCCGGGAGAGGTCAACCTTCCCAGTGATGGAGGACCTGCACGGTGCTGCCGTAGCTTTGGTCCGCCTTCAGGATACGTACAACCTCAACATGACCACCTTACCTGCTGGTACCTTCACTGGCACCGGACCCACCTCCAGCGGTAAGTGCTGCTTCTCTGTATGTCCTTCACCCCTGTTTGTTTCTCCATCCTCACCTCTGTGTGTACCTCCCTCTTCACCTGCACTTCTGAGAAAGCTAGATGTATCAAAAGCAATGGGAACTGATAACGTGTCATCATTTATTCTGTTACGAGGCGCAGAGGCACTGTCAAAACCACTAAAATATACAATAAGTTAAAGTATACGGGGTAATTGCCAAAGATCTGGAAGACAGCAAATTTGGTATTAAAGTATACGGGGTAATTGCCAAAGATCTGGAAGACAGCAAATTTGGTATAAAAATTAAAGGAAGTAGGCAGAGAGGAAAAGTAAAACTACAGGACAGCATAATTGAAATACATACTATATGAGGTATTGGAAAACATAATCGGAAGCGTGGTGGAGCACCTGTACAAAAGTGGTTTCATAAATAACAACCAACACAGGTTTAGAGATGACAGATCTTGCCCACAAATCTGCTGGAGCTCTATGACGAATTAACAAAAGTGAGGTGAAAGAGAGAGAGAGAATGGGTGTTTTGCATGTTCTTGGACTGCAGGAAAACATTTGACAGTACCTCACAAGAGACTGGGACACAGACTTGAGCAGGCAGGCATAACAGGAAATTCTCTATAGTGGATCAAAGAGTACCTTACGGGAAGGAGATAAAGAATGGTTGTCCCAGAAGAGGTGTCCGAATAGGCAAGCGTAACAAATGGAATTCCACGAAGATCAGTATTAGGACAGACCCTGTTTCTGGTTTATATGTGGATGATACACCAGAAGAGGTAGTCAGATGTTTCCCCTTTTTTCAGATGTTATAAAATTAATGAGGCTTTCCCGCGATTACAGTAATTTTCATAAGAGCATTACAAGCGTCTCTAATGCCAGAACTGTGCCTTTTCATCCCCAGAGTTCCACAGCAGCAAGCC